>NC_061115.1:211768500-211785181 GCF_002878395.1 Capsicum annuum | reverse complement strand
ATAGAATTTAGAACCCATAAAGTTCAAATCATGGCTCCACCTCTAGTACTAGTCAGGGGCGTAGCAAGAAGTTCAGTAGCCTAGTTCAAACTCTCTATTTATATTAAGAAATTCACTAAATATGTACCAAAATCAAATTCAGAATCTAGTTACTAACACCTGATATGGCTACTATAGAATTTAGAATCCATAAAGTTCAAATCCTAGCCCAGGTACTAGTCACAGGCATATCAAGAAGTTAATAAGGTTTAATTCAAACTCTGTATTTATATTAAGAAATTCACTAAAATGTACCAAAATCAAATTCAGAATCTAGTTACTAACACCTAATATCGCTATTATAGAATCTATTACAGAATCTAGAATCTATAAAGTCCAAATTCGGACTCCGCCTTTATTACTAGTACTTCAGAATTCAGTACAATTAACAACTCATAATACTCATACATAAAGAAGTACTGAACTGCCAAAGAAACAGATAAGGAATTAAACTTTAGACATAAATGAATCATACCATCTCAATAAAATCAACAAAACTAGCTCAATATACACAAATCAGGAAGAAAACGAAAATCCCAACAGCTAAAATATGAACAAAAACAAACTTATTTATCAAATTAAATCAAATTATAATCAATCTAAATCCTTATTAATTAATAAAAAAACAAAAAACTAATGTAACATTATAGATGAAATAATTGAATTTGTGTAAACAAGAGAGTACCTTGAAAGAGAATGAGAAAAAGAAGACAAGAACCAGATAAAAGTTTTATCATAAGACAAAGTGAAAGGGCATAGAACAACATTAAAATAGTTGGAGGAGCCTTTGGTGTATATTATTAAAATACATAAATATGACCAAATTGATTGAACTTAAACTTTCACTGTTTACAAGTAGTCTTTTTAACTATATAAAATCTAAATAAATAAACACTCTAATTTTGTAATTTACACGTATCTATGTTATTTGTGCCTACGTGAATTAGTAATCTACTCAGATGTTATCACCTAATAAAAAAAATATTATAACTATGTACTTAAATTTTGACAGTGCATTAGTAGGCTTTTAACTATACAAAAGTTGAATAAGAAAAATCTTCAATTCTAACTCCGAAAGACATGATTTTAGTGTATGCACTCATTTTACCACATAGAATTAGAGTATTTATTTGTTAAGGTTTTGTAGAGTTAAAGAGCTTACTTGTACATTATCAAAGTTTAAGATTAATATTATAATTTGATATCAAATTTAGAGTGATATTTATATATTATACCTGTATAAACGGACACTTAAACTTATCTAGGTTGAACACATTAACTTAGAAAATATTTATTTAGATATCTTCTATATATATACACTGTTAGCATTGACTGAGTTTTTTCCACCACAAATCAATAGAAATTTATGTCATAAAACATGACTTTTTCATGAATTTTCATCGCCAGCTCACTGATAGAAAAAATAAAGCAAGATGGAAATTCTCATTTAAACATTGAGAAAGTTCAAATTTATTCGTATAAAGGTACTACATTATTTTTTCTTCTTTCTCACAGATTCTATTAAAATATCTGTAAAAATTGACCTTATTAATTATAATTTGAAAATATAAATTTGAATTTGAAAATATAAATTTGAGTATATATCTTTTATATAATTATTTAATAATAAAGTAAACTTGAAATAAATAATTTTAATAAAAGGGTCAATTAAAAGGAAATGAACAAAATATACTTCCTCCATCTCATATTATTCGTCCCAATTGACATTGCATATTAATTAAAAAAAATAATTAATAATATAACTATTTTATCATAGTACTTCTATTAAATAATATTTAATTTTAATTTAGAGATAAAATAATTAATATTAAAAATAAAATTTTTTATTAATAAAAAATAATAAATATAATAAGAAATTAAATTAAAAAATTTGGGATGAGTTCATTAAAGTGACTAAGTGCGTGCCTGCACTTTTAAATTAAGTAGTTTCATTAAGTACTTTAATGAATGATAGCCGACACTTCCAGAATTTTTTAGTTTCATTAAATTAAGTACTTTTAAATGAATGAGATCTCCAGTGGCAGAAGTTTCATTAAAGCAAGTGCCTGTACTTTTAAATTCTTTAATGAATGATAGCTGACACTTCCAGAATTAACTTTCGAATTGAATTATATACGACTGAGAAAAAGTGAAATAAACTAATATGTGGGAATTAAACTCCAAAGTCCAACCTATGGTCTTCTCAAATTTTTTAGGGTTGTTTGATCAAAAATAAGTTATTTTATGATTAGTTATTTTTAAATTAGCTATTTCATATTTAAGATGAAATAAAAAATTATATTGCAATCTCAAAATGAGTTATTTCAAGTATTTTATTTAATCAAATTTTGAATAAGATTATCCTAAAAATTAATCTCAAATTATACCTTATAGGATCTAAATTCTCTCTTCTCAAGTAAGAAAAAGTAATTTCTCTTTGAAAGTATTTTTTTTAGAAAAAAAAAATCTTTTGAGAAAATGTGTATTGTGTTATATAACAAGAAAGAATAAAGAAGAAGGGTAGAGAGAATAAAGAGGGTAATTCTTATTTCTAATGAAGGAGGTCTTTCTATTTATAGGGGAAATTTGCTCCTAGTTTCACACTAAAAGACAGATATATCAAATCCAGATAGACATCAAATAGATCTTGATAGACATTCATTATAATTGATATATATCATAACACTCCCCTTTGAATGTCTAACAATATGTATATAGGCTGCCTCATTAAAAACCTTATAAGGAAAACCTAGTGGGACAAAACCTCATAAGGAAAAAAGAGTACAGCACGTATTAGCTCCCCTTAATAAGAACATCTTTGAACCTTTGCATTCCGATCTTGTGCACCATCTTCTTGAAAGTTGCAGTTGGAAGAGACTTGGTGAATAAATCAGTCACATTGTCACTTGAACGAATCTGTTGTACGTCAATATCACCATTCTTTTGGAACTCATATGTATAGAAGAGCTTTGGCGAAATGTGTTTCGTTCTATCTCCTTTTATGAATCCTCTTTTAAGTTGTGCTATGCATGCTGCATTATCTTCATATAAAATCGTGGATACTTTATCACATTTCAAGCCACATTTTTCTCAAATGAGATGTATTATGTACCTCAACCACACATACTCTCGAGTTGCTTCATGAATAGCTGTAATCTCAGCATGATTCGATGAAGTGGCTACGATAGACTACTTTGTTGATCTCCAAGATATAGCAGTATCCCCACATATGAACATATAGCCTGTTTGAGACCGAGCGTTATGCGGGTCAGATAAGTACCCAACATCAGCATAACCAACAAGATCGGAACTGCAATTTTTAGAATAAAATAAGCCCATATCGGTAGTCCCTTTTAGATATAGTAATCTGTATTTGATCCCATTCCAATGTATCCTAGTAAGAGCAGAACTATATCTTGCTAACAAATTAACTAAAAAGGCTATATCAGGCCTTGTAGCATTTGCAAGATACATTAGTGCACCAATTGCACTAAGATATGATATTTTAGGACCAAGGAGTTCCTCATTCTTTTCTTAAGGTCGGAATGGATTCTTATTCACATCAAGTGATCAAACAACCATTGGAGTACTTAATGGATGTGCTCCATCCATATAGAATCATTTCAACACCTTTTTTGTACAGGCAAATTGATGGACAAAGATACCGTTTATCAAATGCTTAATTTGCAAATCAAGGCATAACTTTGTCTTTCCAAGATCTTTCATCTCAAATTCTTTCTTTAGGTAATCAATTGCCTTTTGAAACTCTATTGGAGTTCCAATAAGGTTTATGTCATCGACATAGATAGCAAGTATAACAAACTCCGACGTTGTTTTATTTACAAACACACATGGGCAAATTTCAGCATTCGTATAACCTGCCTTAGGTAAATATTCATTAAGACGGTTATACCATATGCGTCCTGATTGCTTCAAATCCTACAATGATTTTTGCAATCTAATGAAATACATTTCTCGGGGCTTTGAACTATATGCTTTCGACATTTTAAACCCTTCAGGAATTTTTATGTATATCTCATTATCAAGTGATCCATATAGATAGGTTGTTACCACATCCATCAAGTACATTTCAAATCTCTCATGGACAGTGAAACTAATAAGATAACGCAATGTTATTGCGTCCATAACTGGTGAATATGTCTCTTCATAATCGACACCAGGCCGTTGTAAAAAACCTTGTGCAATAAGGCGTGCCTTATACCTTTGTATTTCATTTTTCTCATTTTTTTCGCACAAAGAGTCATTTATAGCCAACAGGCTTAACACCATTAGGTGTTTGAGTTATAGGTCCAAAAACTTCACGTTTCGCAAGTGAATTTAATTCAAATTGAATTGCTTCTTTCCATTTTGGCCAGTTATTTCTTTGTTGACATTCTGTGACAGATGAGGTTCAAGATCCTCACTATCTTGCATGATTGTTGTGGCAACATTATATGCAAAGGCATAATCCACTACTATTTCAGATCGATTTAAATTAGTTTCAACATCACTTAAATTTATGGATAGTTCCTCATTTTCTTGAGTTTTAGGCCCATTAATTCCTTCAATAAAATTAACATTGCTGAAATCTTGAACTTCCATATTAGGATCTTTCGTAGTGTCATCTTGACCATTTGTTTTTCCTTTTCTAGGATTTTGATCCTTAGAACCTAATGGTCTGTCATGCTTCAAGCGTGCTTTAGAATTCATTAGCTATGACACTAGTAGATGGTCCTTTAGGGACATCAATTCAAATTAGGACATCCTCTGCAGGAATATGTGATTTAGTGATCCTTTTTAAATCTGTAAATGCGTTTGGAATTTGATTTGCAATTTTCTGCAGATGAATAATCTTTTGTACTTCTTGATCACAAATAGAAATACGTGGATCAAGATGAGATAGTGATGAATTTTTCCACAAAATTTCTCTTTTGATGTCACTATCTTCTCCCCCTAATTTTGGAAAAATTATATCATCAAACTGACAATCTGTAAATCGAGCCGTGAACATATCTCCAGTTAACGGTTCAAGATAGCGAATAATTGAGGGTAATTAGAACCCAACATAAATTCCTAACCTTCTTTGGGAGCCCATCTTGATGTAGTTTGGTGATGCTATAGGTACATATACACCGCACTCAAAAACTTTCAGATGAGATATATTAGACTCTTGACCCAAAATCTATTACAATAGAGAAAATTTATAATAATTTATCGGTCTAAGACGAACAAGTGCAGCATGCAAAATTGCATGACCCCAAACAGAAGTGGGCAACTTATTTTTCATAAGCAATGGTTTTGCTATCAACTACAGACGTTTAATTAATGACTCGACAAGGCCATTTTGAGTGTGAACATGGGGTACTGGATATTTCACTCTTATCCCAATCGATAAGCAATAGTCATTAAATACTTGGAATAAAAATTCTACAGCATTATTAAGGCGAATAGACTTAATTTGATTATCAAAAAACTGTGCCCGTAATCCTATTATTTGTGCCAACAATTTTGCAAATGCCAAATTGCAAGATGACAAAAGGCACACATGAGACCATCTAGAAGAAGAATCTATTAGGACCATAAAGTATCTAAACGACCCACTAGGTGGGTGAATGTGTCCACAAATATTTCCATGTATGCGTTCCAAGAACGCAGGGGACTCAATCCCAACTTTTGTTGGCGATGAACTCACAATCAGCATGCCTTGATAAAAAGTATTATATGAAAATTCACCATTCAAAATAACCTTCAAGTTCTTTAATGGATGCCCATTTGAATTTTCTATGATTCGTCTCATCATTATAGATCCAGAATGTCCCAGACTATCATTCCAAAGTACGAAAGTATTAGAATTAGTAAACTTTCGCTTTACTATAGAATGTGCCTCAATTGCACAAATCAGTGTCCGACACAGACCAAAAGATAAAGCAGGAAACTTTTCTATAACGCATGTTTGCCCAGAGACATTCTTGGTGATACCAAGATATTCAAGATTCATCTCCTCAAATGTCTTGATATGATGATCATTTTCATGGATATCTTTAAAACTCATTAAGTTTCTTCGAGACTTAGGAAAAAACATAGCATTATTTATGATAAGTTTAGTTCCCTTGGGCAAGATTATAATGGCTTTTTCGAAGCCTTCAATCAAATTAGCACTACCAAAAATTATAGTAACATTAATCTTGTCTATGTTTAGATGAGAGAAATATTTCTCGTCTTTGAATATCGTATGTGTAGTTCCAGAATCAATCAAACAAATATCTTCATAATTGGACAGCTTACTTTGAAAATTATTCATATCTTCAAATAAAATAACATACACCAAATAAGATATATATGAAATTTTTGTACAAAGTGAAAACTTATAAGAAATTGTTAATCACACTTTACTTAAAAACATATATCCAATTAGTAAGTGATTAGCTTTTCTTAGCATTCAATAATTAAGAAAAAGCAAAATACGTCCAAACAATATTCTTTTAGTAAGAACGTTAACACGCAATAACACTAGTATAATTTTGTTATATTATATTTGAGAAAGAAATTAATAATTAAGTAGTATGGAACATTAATATAACTAGTTCAGTGTACGTGTGTTGCACGTGTACCAAACGTCAATTAAGAATAAATGTATATAAATAAATTATTGTATATACGTTATTTTATTAAGTACCAAAATTTTAAACTATAACGTAAATTTTGAAGATAAAAAAATGTAGCACACATGAAGTTTACATGGGAATGTATGGCTTAATAAGTTATTACATACTACTATTCATAGTTAGAATTCATTGCCACCATGTATCAGGATAAGGAGTTAGCTGATTTCTTAGTGCATGAAGAGCTTCTCATTTAGATGTAGCAACTATTTTTAGCTTTAAAGCTTATTGTGTTGTAGATCACTATATCTATCTTTGCTTCTTTCAAAAGGTTGTGCGAAATAATGTCTAAAAGAGCTCAAATGCTTTTTTTTAAAAGTGAGCAGCTCGGAACTGGTCTTCTCTTATCATGCATTTTCTCATCCATACTTGTATTAGTATTGCCGCGAAAACCATGCTTGGAGGGTGATGTTCCCGACCAAAAAAGTCAGCACCATCAAATCGTAAAACTAATCTTTAAGAGAGGTGTCATAACTCATATGTAAACTAAAGAAAAATTAAATGTAAAATTATTGAGTATGAGACATTATATGGTAAATACTTTTTATTCCTCTTTTCTTTATATGGATAATCCTTCTTTGTCCTTCATTGAGTGAATACTTTGTGATCTTTCATAGAAATAAAGAAGTTTTTGAACAAACAGGACAAAGAACTACTAATATAAATATAATGAAGAATTTAACCTCAATCTACTGAAAAAAATTGAATATTTTTTAACCAATTCTTCCTAGTCCATAGCTCTTCAGCAAACAAAATTTCAGTTTTGCAACAATTTATAATAATTGTACCTCATGCTGAAGTAAGAACTCTTAGTATCTTTAAGCTTTGAGAAAATATTGACAAGAAGTTCATATATATTCTGTTACAAATATATTCACTAACAAATATTTCAAAAAATATTAAAGCAAAATGTTCATCCAAATGCAACTTCAAGTTTTAAAAATCACCTTCTTTAAAATTTAAATTTTTCAGTTTCAATTTCAAAATCTAGCGTCGAACGAAAGCTAATATTTGTTGTAGCATAAAACAAAAGAATCAATCAAGAATGTGAACCTTTTTTCTTTAGCAATCAGTAAAAAGAATGTGAAATTATACAAAATTGAGTACTATTAATAAAAATTCTCAAGAAATTATGTATACATCAATCACAAAATAATAAAAACACAATTTTTTGTGCAAATACAGAACATCAAAGCCAAAATTAAAAAAAAATAATTCAATAAGAGTATATAATTTTTGTAACATTTAAAAGAGGGTCAAACACTAAATCATCTGTCAACTCGTCTTGGATATTGTGTCTTTTCACGAGGAAGTATATTTTTGTTCTTCTTCAAGTAAAAGAACCCGATAATGCAGAAATTTATTGTTCCCTGCATGTTGATCCAAACTTAGAGAACTGCAAGAAGAAAATAAAGAAAAAGATAGGTCCTCAATGTCTCTTCCTTGATTTTAGCGGTAAGCGTCTCAAGAACACTATCTTTGTTCTTAAGAAGCCTCCACATATCAAATGACTTGATAACATCAAAGTCCTTCAATGCTAAGATAGACTCACATGAACAACAAAAAAATTATCAACATGAATAATTCAGTAAAACATATGATTATCTGGCTTATTAAAATATGGTTTAATCCCTTGCCTGTTTGCAAAATCTCATTCAATTTATTGTGTACAACCTTTGCAATTCACTTTATACATAATCGAAGAAAATATTAAATTTGAGTTGTTCCATCATGCATCGTTCAACTTACGCTTTTCTTAATATTGCATATACTTATCAAAAAATAACTTTATATACTTTAAATTATATTGCAATGATGAAATTCAATTTTAGAGACAAATCCTTCTCAATGGATGTTTCATGCTTTCGATGTCCATGAACCCTTCATCAATAACTTAACTTCCCTCAACTTGCATCAATCTTATTTAGTTCTATATCCTGGCAGTCTAGTCAATAAATTTAAACTATTTTATAGACACTATGCTTGAAAACTTGATGCCCTAAAATTGCTAAAAAGTATTATTGTAGAAACTTTCAATTTTTGAACTGATCAAATAATTCTATTTTCAATAACAATAATAGTAAAACTTAAACACTCAAAAACACTAAACAAAAAAATGAATATTTACGTAAAAAACCTCCTTGTTGAACAGAAATTTTCTTGATAAATATTTTGATTTGAGCTCATCAAATAAAATCTTCAAGAAATTCAGCAACTACTTTAATCGGCAGTAATATGGTTATGTCATCTAATTTTTTTAGGAGAAATTTTCAATTGCAAAAGAAAAATAAAAAATTATAAAAATTATGTATAACTCATGTAACTATCTTTAAACTAAACACACCTTATTTAGGGTCAATAGAAGATAATGAATTTGGAGAGAACTTCTGTAGCGTGGTGTAGGGAGAGAAGCAATATTGATCTGGTTAGGGTTCTTATAATTTTACGAAACTATTTATGTAGAGGTAATATTAAACCTAAATTCTAAACATATTTGGTAGCATGAATCCTAAATAAATAAAAAATAAAAAAGTCCTAAAGTCAAAAGCACAATAATTTTTATTTTTTTTACACCGTATTAAAAGAGTCAAGTGTCCTATAATAATTAAATGTCTTTTGATTATTATAGTTTTATAAAAATAACTAATAATTTAAAAAAACGGTGAAAAAATGATTTAGTCTAAAGTGAAGTGTTTTAATGAACGACAACAAATTCAAATCACTTTTATAAGAGTCTTCACGATAAGGTGAGTTTTACTTTGATATCTTCACCCTCTTAAAAGGAAACTAAATTCTGCCAATTAGTTATGAAAATTGTTTGCCTTTTGGGGGAGCATGTTTTTTCTCATTTTTTTTATTTTAGTTTAAATGTAAAATCTAATTCTCCATAACCTAAAGTAATCAAACACACTGAAAAATGATTTCTTCCAATGAAACATATTCTAGAAAAGTATTTTCTTTATACAAAAGTTTTCTGAACTGAAATTTATCAACTACGGAGACTTTCAAGTTTACCAATTCATTATTTAGATGCTTCGTAAATGTCAATAAATTCAATATAATCTCATAAGTGGAGTATGAGGAGGCTAGTGTGTATTCGAACCTTATCGCTACTTTGAGAAGACCAAGAGATCATTTTCGATAGACCCTGTACATAAAACTAATTTCATGAATGTAACCAATAAAAGTAATAGCAATCATCAATGGCATCCAAAGATAGTACTAAGAGATAATGGTGGAGCTAAATTGACTCATGAGTGGTCACTCGATCACCCTTCGTCGAAAAACTATATTGCTCATATAGAAAAAAATAATTATGCATATAAGTCAATTTTTTTAAAAATTATATATACTAAAGTTTTAAACACCCTTAGTAAAATTTCTACTCTCACGGCTGATAAGAAATACAAAAATCAACTTACAAAATTATTTAAACAAAGTAATTCATAAATATAAGAATTCATGAAAATTTACACAAGCTTAATGGTGGCTAAAAATTCAAACATCTTAGCGACACACGACCTACTGCCCTTCTATCGCCTTTCATTTTTTTCTATCCATGATCATGTTGATGTGTCATGCCTTATCTAATCACATCACTTTAAGATTTCTTTGTCCTAACTCTACCTCTCATAATATTCACTATATTTAACCTCTCATACCTTCTCACTGAGACATCCATGCATATTCTCTTCTCATACCCGAATCATTTCTTGCATATAAGTATGAGCTCGAATAGCACCAAGATAAAATTAAGTATGGTAGTTCACATAAAGTAATCAAAAGATATCTAAATTTATTTGGTACCCGATATTTGATTAGGTCGTTACATTGACTTAATGCTCCAATGTGAAGTGTTTGAAAAAATTCCTTCATCTTTAAGAAAGATTTTTTCTTGGAACCAAAACAAAAAACAACTTGTAACATTAAACAAAATAATTCATCCCTAATTAGGGATTGTTATGCAATATAATAGCAAACATAAAAATAAAAATTCATAAATATAGCAAACATAAAAATAAAAATTCATGAAAAATTATACAAATCTAATGGTGACTCAAAATTCAACTACCTTATCAACACACAACCTGCTAACGTTCTTCTACCTTTCATATCTTTCTATCTATGATCATTCAGTGGTCGTCCTTTACTCATTCAACGGTCGTCCTTTACCTCTCAAAAAAATATTGAATTAATCAATATAAAATATTGCAACTTATATTACTTTTCATATAATTTTTGAATATCTAATTTTAGTTTTTAAATATTAAATTAATATAATCTAATTTAGCTCTGAAAATTAATCAAATTGATCCACAATTTCGAGACCCTAAAGAATTGAAATTTATGGAAATTGAAAGTACGAATTATTTTCCATAAACAACAATCCCAACCCCCAAAGTAACTTAAGCTCCAAATGTTGAAAAATACATGACGTTGTTATCCAAGTCAAAACACCAACTTTCATATAGCACTGCATGATATTAGCTCTCAAAGTCAAAACAATCAAACTAAGAAATTCATTATTCCTTGTTATTTCTCAAATTATATGTACATAATTTACATGTAAAGAAAATAGATACACAAAAATATATGCAGATGACAAAAAGAAGAAGAATGCTAAACCTCGTGAACAAAGGAGGTTTAGATAGAGAAGGAGATATACATGTAGAAAATAAAACTCCAACCTACATCCAGATTTCAGTGGCAACAACAAACCTCAGTTTAACCATAAATCAATGTTGATTCTTCAACTTCAATCCATCATAAATGTTTTTTATTTGATGCGTAACACCGATTAACCAATACAAAGCCTCTAAAATTAATTTGCCTTCAATATTTCGTTCATCAATTATGTCTTATAATCATTTCATTCGCCTTCAAGATACCTACAACATCAATGCAAAACAAATCAAATATTATCAATATAACTCGCTTCCGTCATCTTGTCCACCACTAAAACCACTCTTACCTTATCTTGAGTAACCTCATTCCTAATCATATAACGCCTAGATCAGCTTGCTCCGATCCTTGATAGAAAATTCTGTCGAAGTTAAAATCAAATTCCTGTTCCTTTTCCTCCTATAATGATATGTTACTACAAAATCAACGAAGTTAGTAGAACTTCATTCTGAATTGCCAATGGCGAAGATTTTAGTTGTTATACACTTTCAATTTTTTGCAATACATATAGGACTATACATATGATTTGAAATTAACAACAAATTAATGCACGAAAAAGAGATTTGAGTTTATTTTTAAAATCTTGATTGTAAAGGATTCGAAGTTAATTTTTTGAACGGAGACAGTATCGATATCCTCCTATTGCTTTGGCTGGTGAGCATCTTAATAGAGAACTTACCAACATTAAATTAACAACATAAAGAATTATGATAAAACAAAAATAGAACAAAATAAAAAATGCGAGACATTCGACAAAGAGAAAAAACAACGAGAGATTGGAAGAGAATACCTCAATAATTTTTGTGATAGCGATGAATTTTTCTTCCAATATATAAAGAGTCCTAAAATAAGAAAAAAAGTAATAGGCAATATATTAGTTGGTTTGAAACTCCTAAATTACATAATTCAAATAAGAAAAAAATTAATATCCAATGTTTAGTTGGATTTGAAGTTCTAATTATTAAGATAATAATTAAATTATTATTATTATCTTAATTTTAAATATTAAAAAAATAATAAAAAAATAATTTTATTTATTATGAAGTATTTTAATGACTTATATATTTTTAATATGTTATAGATAAAAAGGTATGCAGGACATAGGCGTCCTTGGTTACCCCGCCAACAATCAATCTACTTATTTTTTCTTTTTTTTTTTTTCCTTTTCTTTCAGAAACGAATAATAGTGTTAGTAGTACTGGCAAAGTAATCATCATTCTTGGAAAAACAAATTCTTTTGAAAAACAACAATTTTAATTTTAGTAGAATCATTATTTCTTTTTTTTTTCATTCTTATTTTCAACAAATATACTTCCTCCGTCCTATTTTACTCGTTCTAAATTTCTTAATTTGATATCCCATTTAACTTGTTCAATTTTACTTATCAAGATAAAATATTTTTTTTCCATTATACCCTTATTGTAATTGATTACTCTTTGTTATTAACATTCTTGAAAAATATTGCAAAGAGAAGTACCATTAAAAATACATTATTAAAAATATAAATCGTGTTTTGGTATTAGTCATCCATCAATATTGAAACTAATAACAAGACACAATTAAGAGGGACAAAATAGTAAAGTTACATTACCAATCATTATTTTCTTAATAGCTGTGTCATTCCAATTTGAGACGGATAAAATAAAACGGAAGGAGTATATAAGAATATCGTTGCTTTCTCTTCTTTTTTTTACTATAATAAATAATGAAAAAATTAAAATGTAATTCAATTCAATAATAAACAACAATAATATAATTAAACTAATTAATACTAATCAAAGACTAATACTCATACAAATAACTACTTTTACATGATTTTTATTCACTAACTCTTGTCAATAAAAATAAAACAAAATAAAAAATCACTCATTCTTCCATGTTTACGGAACCATCACCAATCAAATGATCAATCTTTTCTTCAGGGTGCTCAAAGAAGTCTGCTGCATCCAAGCTCGTGATGTCAACATTATTTTCAGAGAGAAAGTTAACCTCGGAATTTCTCTTTTTCTTCCTTAGTGATGCTTGATAAAGATCAACCAAGTGTTTGAGAGTACGATAGTCACATAAATAATGTCCTTTTCCACCATATCGAAAACAAGTAATTGCTTCACGTTTCTCATCTTTTCTCTTTTTGTTCGATGAATGATTAACACCCGAAATGAGGTTTCTTTCTTGGTCATCACAACCATAACCACGACCACATCCATGACCAGAGCTGCGACCTTTTTCATGCCTAGCATGGTAAACATGCACATCATTCACTTCAGGGAATGGTGCAGATCTAGTAGGTCAGTTCTCGTGATTTTTCATCAACAATTTTTTTCAGCCACAAGAAGATGAAAACTCAGTTCAGTATACTTCTTGAAACCTTTTTCTCGATATTGTTGTTGTAAGAGCACATTCGAGGCATGAAAAGTGGAGAACATCTTTGCCATCATATCATTATCATTGACTGTCTTTCCGCATAATTTCAATTAAGAAGAAATTCTGAACATGGTCGAATTGTACTTATAAACAAATTTATAGTCTTGAAATCTCAGATGCATCTATTCATGTCGTGCTTTTGAGAGGATGACCATCTTTAAGTGGTCAAACCTTTCTTTTAGGCTATTCCACAATACGAATGGATCCTTAGTAGTAAGGTATTCAATTTTCAGAATTTCGTCAAAGATGATGATGCAAGAAAATTATAGCCTTAGCACGATTTTGACTAGATGCTGTATTTTCATTCTTTATGGCGTTTTCATGACTCATAGCATTTAGGTGGATTTCAGCATCCAACACCTATGAAATATAGTTCTTGCCCGAACTTTGAAGGGCAACGAACTCACACTTCGTAAGATATGAATTTGAGATGGTAGAGTCTCGTGCTGATAACGTGTTATAAAATAAAAAAGAATAAAGAAGAGGAATAGAGAGAATACAGAGAGTAATTCTTATTTCTCTTGAGGGATATTTACAATGAAGAAACTCTTCTATTTATAGGAAAAATTTCCTCCTAATTTCACACTAAAAGACAGATACATCAAATCCTGATAGACATCAAATAGATCTTGATAGACATTCATTATAACTGATATATATCATAACATATTGAAATATTTTTTTAAAAAATTTGATCAAACACACATATTACTTAAACATATTTTTAAATTAGTTTTATCAAATTCAAACAGTTTCCGTCAACCTCTGAAGGAAAATATAATTTTTAAAAAAGTTAGGTTTAGAAATTTGGTCAAACATCGGCAATTCTTTAAACTTATCTTTAAATTTCACTAAGACCATCAAATCATAATCTGTTTTAATTGAATACACATATATATCTTAATAAAATGTTTCTATCTTGCTTCAAAATTTATGAAATAAATTGTGTGTGTTCTCCGGTGTCTATCAGGTAGTTGCATAAATAATACTCCTACTTGTTTTAATTATGCACATTTGCGTCAAGTGGATACATGTTTGAGATTTTAGGGAAAAGGCATCGTTTTCATCTTAAACTATACCCGAAAAATCTAAGTCACACCTAAATTATATTAATGATCTATTACACACCTTAACTATAAAAAAGTGATATTATTATCTCCCCGCAACCCCCATTCTAAGGCGCGTGTGTTACACTTATTTTAGGCGTGTCTAACCTATTAAATAACAAAAGTAAACGGCTAAAAACATTAAGGGAAAAGTCATCATTTTCACCTCAAACTATAGTTGAAAAGTCGGATCCACACCTAAACTATATAAGTGACCTATTACACACCTTAACTATAAAAAAGTGATACTTTTTACTGACGTGGTGCTGATGTGGCAACGCGTGTAAAACACTACACCACATGCAAGTGGTGGTAGCCTGACAAGGTGTAAATGGTTTCACTTTTTTATAGTTTAGGTGTGTAATAAGTCACTAGTATAGTTTAGGTGTGACTTCGACTTTTCGGGTATAGTTTAGGGTAAAAACGATGTCTTTTCCCGAGATTTTACTACTTATTGAAGTTAATGCATATAATTAATGAATATAATATAATTTTAAATGGTTAATATATCTACATAATGAGAGGTTGAAAATACACACAAAAACTTAGTAAAAGTTTAGTTGACAATATCTAATAAAAACACTTTTATCACATGTTCATATCATCAATTGAAACATACCATGTTTAAGTAAAATTCACTTGCAAATTTAAGATACTATCAATAGATTCGATCATATCACAAGGAAAAATTTAATAAGTACCGCTATTTAGCAGTCGTTTTTGCTAATATATGGGGAGATTTTGTTTCCAAAACTTAGCAAGATTTTTCTTTCAAAATGTAGCAGAACACATTATATTTGTATACATGTGATACTAATCCTAACTAAAGTAGCACGAAAACAATGTGCGTTTTTAAAGCAGAAATTGAATGCATGTGTATGTATGTGAAGGCATCAATTGTTTAATTTATGTGGCCAACTAGATTCGATATATGTGTTATCAAACTGTAAGCACAATCCAGACCAATTGTATAGGAAGCTTACTGTAAATGAAGGATATATAAAATGTATGTTGTACGTATGAAGAACTAGCACGTAAAATATATGTTTTATGTATGTCATACATGTGTGTTAATTTGTGTTGCCGTCCCTATTAAAAAAATGCTCACTATTAAGATTTCTAAATAAGTACAAAAATACATATATCTTACATATTTGTTATATGAAAATATTATAACTGTATTCTGTAATTTTGTGAAAGGACCAGTATAAAAATAGGAAATTACATGTGATAAATCCAAATATGAGTGGATTTAGATATTTGACCCCAATAAGAAATGTCTTTAAAGAATAACCTTTCTCACTTTTTAAGTATAATATAAGTACCATTTTGTCCTTCTACACCTCAAATATATTTTAAAACTTTCCAGACTCATTTGTCTCTCAAATTTTATTTTTTATTATTTTTATTTTTTCTTTAATTTTATTACTCTATTTTTTATTATTTTCACTTTTTATTTTTTCCTTTAATTTTATTTTCATATTTTAATTCATTTGTCTCAACCTTTACTTTTTTCTCTTTTTTCTTTTTTTCTCAAGCATTATCTATTTCTTTTTTTTTCCTTTTCTTAATTCATTTGTCTTTAACTTTAATTTTCTTTTATTTTTGTTTTTTATCAGTTCTCTTTTTTTCCCTTATTTTTCTCAAACTTTATTTTTATTTTTCCTCTCAGTTTTATTTTTCTTAATTTTTTAATTCTTCACTTTTTTCTTAATCTTTATTTTTTCTTGTCTTTTTTTTTTCAATCTTTTTTTTTATTTCTCTATT
>NC_061115.1:211722684-211768400 GCF_002878395.1 Capsicum annuum | reverse complement strand
TTTTTTCTCAACTTCTATTATATTTTGCTAATAAGTAAAAAAATTAGATAATCCGCAAAGGGATCTTCTTTATTTGACATCAAATCAAATTTAAAATCAAATTTAAGGACATGAATTATTGTTACGAAGTTTTTTGAAAATTCTTGAGATAAGTCGTGTCTCTAAGGAGAAAATTGTAGAATATCTCATAAATAAAGATATAATGTGGTAGTATCAACATAACTTATTATTCGGAAAAGGGCCTAAAATGCCCTTCAACTATATAAATTGGTGCAAAAATGTCCTCCATCTATCTATTGAGCCTGAAATGCCCTTCACTTCCACCTATTGGGGCTATTTTGTCCTTCTATTTAACAGAATAATTTTTTCCTACTTAATTTATGACATGTCTTTTTCTTATTGGTCAATTAACAATTAATTAAAATAGTTAATTCTAAATTAAAAAATCCGCCCCGCCCTAAGATAATAACCTAACCCACTACCCACCAAACTAAATAACCCAAATCAGCATCCGATTTCAATATCAGTTCACCCTCTTTTTTCTTCTTTTCTCTCTTCGTCTTCTCCGATAAAAAGCACCAACTGCGGGAGTTACCTGAACATCTACAGTAATACTAGCCCATACAGTTTTTTGTTACTTTGTTGCTTTAGGTGTTTGCTGACGTAAATGCACCTTTTAATTTCATACAGGAACAATTTCTTCGTTATTTGAATTCCACGTCTACCGTAGAGTTGGGAGATCTCGATTATGATACCGTAATTGCTGCTTATGAAAGGATAAGTGCATACTTTTTCCACACTGTCCCAGAAGAGCATGCATTGATTATTCTGTTACATGTTGTACATGATATGTCATCTGAGGATCTTATTTTGAGTCGGAGTGCATATAGATTGTTGCTTTCATTTGTCGAGTTTTCTAGTCAAATGCTTGATAGAGATCTGAAATCTGAACAAGGATCTCCTGGAACCTGGGTTAGGCATATCCTAAGCAAATTCTTTTTGAAGCACATGGGTACTGCGATGAACAAAGAAGATTCAATCCAGAAGGTATGAAATATAAGAGCTGAAAGAAAGCTTTAGTCATCTGGTTACTTCCTTCTCTTTTCCTTTCTTGCCTCTGCTTTCTTTTCGCATTTTCAACCATCAACACTTGAATGAGTTATTTGAATTGCTAGTGGTTATTTGACTAGAAAACTCGACAAATGAAAAAATCCTTCAAGAATTTGTTGCCATCGGTTCTGGAAATTTGTCTAAGGTGATTACATGCTTCTTTATTTGAATTTAGAATTAACTATTTTAATTAATTGTTAATTGATCAATAAGAAAAAGAAATGTCATAAATTAAGTGAGGCAAAATTATTCTGTTAAATAGAAGCGCAAAATAGCCCCAATAGGTGGAAGTGAGGGGCATTTCAGGCCCAATAGATAGATGGAGGACATTTTTGCACCAATTTATATAATTGAAGGGTATTTTAGGCCCTTTTCCGTTTATTATTTAAAAGTCCTTGAGCTAAGTCTTGCCTCTAAGGCAATAATTGTAGAACATCTCATAAATAAAGACATAATGTGGTAGTGTCAGCTCTTGCCCGTGGAACATAATGTGTAGTTTGAAAGTCTTTGAGCTAAGTCTTGCCTCTAAGGCAAGAGTTGTAGAATATTTCATAAATAAAGACATAACGTGGTAGTTTCAACTCTTGCCCATGGGGCATAATATGTAGTTTGAAAGTCCTTGAGCTAAGTCTTTCCTCTAAGACAATAGTTGTAGAACATCTCATAAATGAAAACATAACGTGGTAGAGTCAACTCTTGCCCGCGAAGCATAATTTGTAAGTTTGAAAGTCCTTGAGCTAGTTAAATCTTGCCTCTAAGGCAAGAGTGGTAGAACATCTCTTAAATGAAGACATAACGTGGTAGTGTCAACTCTTGCCCATGGGGCATAATTTATAGTTTGAAAATTCTTGAGCTAAGTATTGCCTCTAAGGTAATAGTTGTAGAACATCTCATAAATGAAAACATAACGTGGTAGAGTCAACTCTTGCCATGGGGCATAATTTGTAGTTTGAAAGTCCTTGAGCTAATTAAATCTTGCCTCTAAGGCAAGAGTTGTAGAACATCTCATAAATAAAGACATAACGCGGTAGTGTCAACTCTTGCCCGTGGGGCATAATTTATAGTTTGAAAGTTCTTGAGCTAAGTATTGCCTCTAAGGTAATAGTTGTAGAACATCTCATAAATGAAAACATAACGTGGTAGAGTCAACTCTTGCCATGGGGCATAATTTGTAGTTTGAAAGTCCTTGAGCTAATTAAATCTTGCCTCTAAGGCAAGAGTTGTAGAACATCTCTTAAATGAAGATATAACGTGGTAGTGTCAACTCTTGCCCGTGGGGCATAATTTGTAGTTTAAAAGTCCTTGAGCTAAGTCTTGCCTCTAAGGCAATAGTTGTAGAACATCTTATAAATGAAAATATAACGTGGTAGAGTCAACTTTTGCCCGTGGAACATAATTTGTAGTTTGAAAGTCCTTGAGCTAATTAAATCTTGACTCTAAGGCAATAGTTGTAGAACATCTCATAAATAAAGACATAACGTGGTAGAGTCAACTCTTGCCTGCAGAGAATAATTTGTAGTTTGAAAGTCCTTGAGCTAAGTCTTGCCTCCAAGGCAATAGTTGTAGAACATCTCATAAATGAAAACATAACGTGGTAGAGACAACTCTTGTCCGTGGGGCATAATTTGTTGTTTGAAAGTCTTTGAGCTAAGTTTTTCCTCTAAGGCAAGAGTTGTAGAACATCTCATAAATAAAGACATAATGTGGTAGTGTCAATTCTTGCCTGTAGGGCATAATTTGTAGTTTGAAAGTGCTTGAGCTAAGTCTTGCCTCTAAAGCAATAGTTGTAGAACATCTCATAAATGAAAACATAACATGATAGAGTCAACTCTTGCCTGTGGGGTATAATTTTTAGTTTGAAAGTCCTTGAGCTGAGTCTTGCCTTTAAGACAATAGTTGTAAAATATCTCATAAATGAAAACATAACGTGGTAGAGTCAACTCTTGCCCGTAGGGCATAATTTGTAGTTTGAAGGTCTTTGAGCTGAGTCTTGCCTCTAAGGCAATAGTTGTAGAACATCTCATAAATAAAGACATTACATGATAGTGTTAACTCTTGCCTGTGGGGCATAATTTTTAGTTTGAAAGTCCTTGAACTAAGTCTTATCTCTAAGGCAATAGTTGTAGAACATCTCATCAATGAAGACATAACATAGTAGAGTCAACTCTTGCCCGTGAGACATAATTTGTTGTTTGAAAGTCCTTGAGTTAAGTCTTGCTTCTAAGGTAAGAGTTATAGAACATCTCATTAATCAAAACACAATGTGGTAGTGTCAAGTTTTGCCCATGAATCATAATTTGTTGTTTGAAAGTCCTGGAGAACATCTTATAAATCAAAATACAATGTGATAGTGTCAATTCTTGCCCATGAAACATAAATTGTTGTTTGAAAGTCATAAGTCTTGCCTCTACAATGTGGTAGTATCAACTCTTATTCGTGAAACATAGTTTGTTGTTTGAAAGTCATAAGTCTTGTCTTTATAATATGATGGTGTCAACTCTTGCTCATTTGATGTAACTTGAATGGAAGAAATCGAAGAAAAGAGCAAAAAAATAAAAATTGCGCAAAAAGAAGAAAAATGAAAAAAAATTAAAGAAAATGTAGCAGTTGAGAGAGAATTGAAAAAAAATAAAGATTGATAAAAATAAAAAAAATTAAATAAAACTAAAGGCCAAGAAAAATTTAAAAAGAAAAAATAAGAATAAAAAAAAATATTTTTTTTTTCTTAATAAAAAAAAAAAATAAGAAAAAAAAAAAAAAAAAAAGAAAAAAAAAAAAAAAAGAAGAAGAAGAAGAAAGAAAAAAAAAAAGAAATTACGAGGAAAAAAGGAAAAAAGTAAGGGTTAAAAAAAGTTTAAAATAAAAATAAAAATAAAAAATAAAAATCAAAGTAAAATTCAAAAGAGAAAAAAATGAGAGTTGAACGATATAAATATGGAGTTGTTATCCATTATGAGAATCATTAATGTAATTTACTCTATTGGTCAGGAGTAATTTTGTCCAAAAAAATATTAGTTAATAGGTAAAAATTATTTTAAGAAAACATTTTTATTTGAGGCTAAAATTTGAAAGCACCCCAATTTGGATCTATTCTTGAAATTTACCCGTATAAAAATAATTAGATGACCAAAATCACTATATCAGATAATTTTCTTACTATATATCACATTTGGTGCATTAAACATTTGGCATTGAGAATAGTACTAATGTTCGTTGACGCTCGCTTCGCAACACTGTCACGACTCAAAACTCGAATCGTGATGACACCTACTCATCATATTGTGATAGATAAACCAAATCAACACACAAATCATGAAAAAAAAACACAATAACTGAATACGCTGAAGGAGTGAAATAACAATAATTTTCAAACCAAAACTCATAATGTACATGTCATTAAGAAGTCAGAAAGACAAGAACATCCCAAAATTCTGGAAGTTATAAGTCGAGCCTTTAGAATAATGAAATACAATCAAAATATTCGGAATACCTCCAATACAATGAAACGACGTAAGAAAGAAGAAATCTGAAGAAGCCACGAAGTCATTGTAGCTATTTTTAAGTCTCGGAAGTCTGAAAATCCTCGCACGAAAATGGGCTAAAATCAATGCCCTGAATGACCGGCTCAGTACCTACACATTAAGTGCAGAAAATAAACAAGCTAGAGTATTAATACACATGTTCGCAACATCATTGACTGATCCAAATTCAAAGAGATGGCAAAAATCATCTAACACCAACCATCCAAAACAACCATAAAAATCTGCACTTAGGAAGGCATCACCTAGTCTAATAGTCAATATCAACATCAATATCAAAATAACTTTTCATATTCAAATAACTTATATTTCACAACTGTCCAAGTTAAAACATAAGCATTCAACCTCACACTCAATTTGCCACACACCACATCGAGGTAACATAATCAGATGGATAAGATGTGCATGGTGCATGCCATATAATCAAGTAACGATAATGTTGATGATGAGTATAGTGCAAGTCTGTCCCACCGGTATACACCCGATGCTCTATAAGGATAGTTGGGACTTATGAGAAACTCCCGAGGTTCATATACCCCCTCCAGCTTCTTTGGGCCCTTAGAGGAGCTTTTACATTTTATCTCTGAAGTACAACTCCGGATCCCTTATCTTTCTTAATACAAAACAAGTACACATGAAATCACTTATCAACTTGAATCAAGAGGATCTAAGAATGACATTACGATATCAATGAACAACTTTGCATATACAAACGACAATATCTCTAACAATTAGTAATGAATAGTGCATTACAAGTGCCTCAACATAAAGAAATCCCACACACATAAAATTAATTTATAAATGAAACCGGATTAAATTTGCTCACTCTTACAATAAATTTCAAACAATGCATACACAATACCATAGGCTTATCCTTATTTTCTATGCTTTAATGACTCGAATTAACAGTACTCTTCCAAGCTAACCTTGGTACACTAGAGTAGCAACAGTTTTGACATAAAAAGTCCAAAATAGCATGACAGGGAGCTAATCAATCCATACCCATTATAACATCAGAATCAACCATATCTAGGATAATCAAGTCTACCAAGTCTCACACTCCGCACAGGTCGATCACTACACAAGATTGGTACATCCGATGGATGAAATCATCAACTTTTGCCAACTTAATGGCGAACCATCATTTGAGACCTGGCAACGATTCAACAATAAGATGATGCAATGCCTAAATCATGAGGTCCCAAAATGCTTATTTAGATCTTCTATAGGGCATTGGATCAATTGAACAAGATGGTAGCATATATGATTAATTTGAATCGGGACACCAAGTCAACACTAGATTAAGAAATACAACCATGTATTATACCTAGGATATAATGGAGCACAGTAAAATTACAATCAAACAACAAACAATCAAGCTACAACAAGAGTTTATTCAGTTTCAGGATTGGGACGAAACTCAATACCTTCAACAACGAGGCCGCTCTTGTCATGAAGGCTCTCAATCTCCATACACCGTGCTTCTACTTCCCCATCATCAACACCTTCCTAACTGTAAAACTCTCCCAATTGTACTCCCATCCATCCATCACTTCTCATCTTAGCATACTTTTCATAAATTGGGTCTGTTTTATTTTTAACAAAGAATCTTGACATACTTGGAATGTACACCTTTGTAGCTCGTTTTGCAACTTCATTTTCGCCTTCATGATTCAGAATTCTGATAATTGCAGTCAACGTTTTGATGCCATATGTGTCATTCACTAGCTTGAATACAAGATACGCTGCGTAATTTGTCCCTGGAGACAGCATGCGAGTTGCTATTTTTCCTTGAATATCCAACCAATGTGTACAATTAAGAATTGCCACTTCCAAGAATCTTTCAAATGTTTTGGAGAAGACGTCTATAAGTGGCAATATATATTCTGTTTTATTTTCTGTTACTAACAAGTGAACAACCTAGTAAAATAAAAATATAAATATGCCCTTTATCTTGACCTTAGATCATATCTATAACCTCCAACTTTGAGTGTGTACAAATAGGCACTTAAATTTGTATAAAAGTACAAGTAGACAGATACGTCCTATGTGACATAATACACATAGGACGTCATGTAGGACACGAACTGGCCACATAGGACATGTATCTACTTGTTCAACTTTATACAAGTTAAAATGTCTACTTGTGTACACCCAAAGTTACAGGTCATAAATGTGTTTTGAGATCAAGTTAAAAGGCATATTTGTTGAATATTAAACAAAAAAACTGACAGAAAAATTGATAGAAAATCAGAGAACTGATCCTTTATTGATGAAAATAGACTGTATATATAGGCTTACAAACGTATAAGCAAGTCATTGCTTATTACTAGGACTCAACTTATTCCTAACCAATAACTAATAGACCTACAATTTGACTGAAACAAAAACACTAAAAAAAATAACTAACAACTTCAAATCTTATCTAAACAAATTATTAGTGACTTAAGACAAAGAAAATATGGAGATAAACAAATAACCACGTCTTTCATATTCTGGGGTTGATATCTTCAATACTCCTCTTCAACACCAGCTTCTTCTTTATTTACCCCGCCAAGCTGATGATAAAATCTTTCAAACTTATTGCCACTCAAGCCTTTTGTAAATAAATCTGCAGCTTGGTCTTCTGTTCTAACGTGCTTCAACTCAGTTTCCTCTTGCAAGACTTTCTCTCGGATAAAATGGTAATGCACCTCCACATGCTTAGTTCTAGCATGAAAACCTGGATTCTCTGCCAAAAGTATTGCTGATAAGTTATCACAATACAGAGGAATTGGATACATCACTTATTGATACAACTGCTTTAACAGTTGCATAAGCCAACTGCTTTCTTGAGCTGCCATCGCTGCTGCTCGGTACTTTGCTTCAGTGGTTGACAGAGAAACTGTTGGTTGTCTTTTGCTACACCAAGAAATTGTTCCTGACCTAAGCATGAAAACATACCCGGTAGTTGATCATCGAGTATTATGGTCACCTGCATAGTCAGCATCACAGTAACTAACTAGTTTACAATCTTCACCTTTTTTGTACATAATACCATAACCTAGCGTATTTTTCACATATCTTAGAATTCAGCGAAATGCTTTCAAGTGAGGTTTCTTCGGATGTTGCATGTATCGACTCATCATACCGACTGCAAAAGAGATGTCTGATCTTGTTAAAATTAAGTAAATAAGACTTCCTACCAACTGTTGGTACATTGTAGCATCTTCTAAATCTTTCCCTTCATGAGCACATATTTTAGAGTTTGGCTTTATTGGTGTCGAGATTGGCTTACACTTAAGCATTCCGAACTTCTTTAGCAAATCTCTGAAATACTTTTGCTGATGGAGAAATATTCCTTCTTGAGAGTAACTGACCTCTATACCAAGAAAATGCATGAGCTGTCCAAGTTTTTTCATTTGGAAACGAACTGCAAGTTTTTCTTAGTTCGAAAAATTTCTTTTTCATAATCTCCTGTGATGATTAAATCATCCACATATACCAGTACAGTAGCTATTTTTCTCTTCTTTAGCTTTGACGAACAAACTAACATTTGCATTAGTCACCAAATACCCACCATGAGTAAAAAATTCAGCAATTTTACAATACTAGGCCCTCGGTGCTTGTTTTAATCCATAAAGCACCTTCCGTAGCTTACACACATACTCAGGGTAATCTTAATTTTGAAAGACAATTGGCTGATCCATGTAGATCTCCCGATCCAGCTCCCCATGCAAAAATGCATTCTTCACATCCATTTGCCACAAATTCTAATTTTTACAAGCTGCAAGTGCTAATAGGACTCGTATAGCTTTAAGCTTTGCAACTGGACTAAACGTTTCATCATAATCTAGTCCATATTATTGAGAAAATCCACGAGCCACCAAAGGAGCCTTATGCCCTTCGATTGACCCATCTGCTCGACGCTTTATCTTAAACACCCACTTGCAAGATATCGGCTTCACATCACTTAGTTTTGGTACAAGCTCTCAAGTCTGATTCTATTTTAGTGTTGCCATTTCTTCTTTCATAGCTTTATTCCGCTTCAGATTTGGAGATGCTTCTTCAAACGTCTCAGGCTCATTTGCACCTTCTTCTTCTTCCACTATTGCGGCATTAGCATACTTTGGATTTGGCTTTCTGAATCTTGTTGATTTTTTGAGCTGAGTTGGTGTTTCCACTCCACAAGGTTCAACTTGTTCACATGGTTGTTGATACACACCAGTTTGCCAGGGACATTGGGATACACCTTCTTCGACATTGTCTTCGTCATCTGCATCTTTTGCTTCTCCTAAACCCAATTAGATTTGAGAAGATTGCACATCTTTAAGAATATTTGATTCTGCCAGTACTTCCTTGTCTGATGTCCACCATGAAGAAGATTCATCGAACACCACATTCCGGGATGTGTAATGCTTTTCGATTGTCGGGTCACAACATCGCTACCCTTTTATTTGACTGTCATATCCTACAAAAATACATCTGACAACCTTCATTTCCATTTTGCTACATAAATGATCAAGTACAAATACATAGCAAACATATCCAAAAACTCGAAAATAACTAACTGAAGGTTTCATATTCCATAATTTTTCGAAAGGTGAAATAAAACATAACCTTTGTTGAGGAAGCCTGTTGATCACAAACGCAGCCGTCCTCATTGTTTCTGCCCAAAAACGTCCTGGTATGTTCTTCACGTGAAGTATGCTTCGACAAATTTCTGTCAGGTGCCTGTTCTTCCTTTTTGCTATGCCATTTTGTTGTGGAGTGCTAGCACATGTGAACTGATGACGTATTCAGCTTTCTTGAAGGAAATCACAGAACTTGTCTGAGGTATACTCTCCCCTATTATCACTGCGTAGACAACAAATTCTCTTGCCAACTTCCGCTTCTGCTACCTTCTTAAATTCTTTAAAATTTGAAAAAGTTTTAGATTTTTCTTTCACAAAGTAAATCCACACATACCTTGAGAAGTCATCAATAAAAGTCACCATGTACTTCATCCCACCTATGGAAGCTTGTTTCACAGGCCCAAATACATCGGAGTGCACCAACTCCAATGGTTCTTGCTTTTCCATACTGGCAGCCTGCACATACTGTGTTTTTTCTCACTTCAAGTTGTGGAAGTCCCTTCAACATAGACCTCTTCATCATCACCTCTAATTTGGAATAGCTAACGTGACCCAGCCGCATGTGCCACACGTCTGTTGTTTCATTCCTTTTCGTCTTGTCTATATATGCAGCTTCTGTAGACATTACATAAACTGATTTCAACATTTGACCTTTCATCACCGTTCTTCTATAATCTCCAGGTCCCGATAGATCTTCACATCTTGTGGTCCAAATAGTAAAAAATGGCCAAAAGATGTTAACTGTGCCACAGAGAGAAGATTTTTCTTCATACCTGGGATATGGTAAATATTTTGGAGTGGTACCTCGGTATCACTATGTTGAGGAGAAACTACTGTATTACCAATGTTAGCTATCGATAACTTTGAGTTGTTCGCCGTTACGACTACCCTGCTACCCTTATACTCTGATAGGTGCTGCAACTTTTCTTTGTCACCCGTCATATGATTTGAGCATCCCGAGTCGACAATCCAATCCTTCTCGTAATCAATTATCTTTGTCATTATAACGAGAGCCAATTCTTCTTCTATAGCAAAGAATGCATCTGCATCCCACTCTTCTTCACTATTTTATGTAGCAGCATTGCTCTCAATAGTCTTTTTCTTTGACCAGCAATCTTTCGTCATATGAACTCTTTTTCCACAATTGTAACACTTCCCTAGAAACTTCTTACCGTCGTCTTGATTCTGCGAAGCTCCTCCTGTACGAACACTCTCTCCGCCTTAATGACTTCTTACCATATCATTATTCTTCTTGGATATACCAGTGGAATGCTGTTTGGAATTCCACCTGCCTCGATTGGCATAGAGTGCCTCTTCTTCCTTCTTCAACGAGACTTCTCCCATTTGCTTAGCTAAGGCTTCTTGACCAGCTAACAAATTTTCGAATTCTACCAGCGACGGTTGAACTTGCCATCCTTGTATGGCAGCAATGTAGCTCCTAAATTCTGGCTTCAAGCCATGAATGATGATGCGCTTCACCCTAGTATCACCAATAGGAGCCTCCGGATCCAACTCAGAAATCTCCCGGCATAGCGACTTTACTTTATGAAAGTACTGTGACATCATCATGTAGCGTTGTGACACTGACAATAACTCAAACTCTAAGAGTTGGAGCTTCGTATCATTCTTCTTGGAGAACAGCTTGGTGAACGTATCCCAAGCTTCCTGTGGAGTTTTGGCATCACGTATATGCTCTAGTATATCTTCTTTGACTGTGGTCTTCAAGGCGACCATTCCTTTACCCGCTTTAATTCTCCATTTCTGTAAGATACCATTCGTGTCTTCAGCTTCTGGAGACGTAACCTCGTTTCCATTTACTACTTCCCACAAGTCTTGGCCTTGCAAGTACGACATCATGCATGTGGACCAAGAATTATAGTTTTGGTTGTTGAGTTTCTTGATTCCACCAACTACTTGAAGATCACCCATCCTGACAGCACCTAGAAGAGTCTGGCTTTGATACCAGATGTTGAATATTAAACAAAAAAACTGACAGAAAAATTGATGGAAAATCATAGAACTGATCGTTTATTGATGCAAATAGCCTGTATATATAGACTTACAAACGTATAAGCAAGTCATTGCTTATTACTAGGACTCAACTTACTCCTAACTAATAACTAATAGACCTACAATTTGACTGAAACAAAAACACTAAAAAAAATAACATGTTACATATTTTGTCAAGCTGAAGAATTTCTTTTACATGTTACCATTTTAAGTTAATGTACCCGATAATATAAAATGAGATTTATATTCTTGAGTAAAGGTCCCTTAACCGCCTGCTTCAACAGATAAAAATAAATCAATATTGTAAAATTTCAATTATTGGAGTCCATAACTAAAATAATATTTTTTTTAATAATTTTTTTTTAAAGAAGTCACTTGATTTGAAAAGAAACTAAAGGGGATAAAACACTATTAGTCCAACAACTTGTAAGTTGTTGGGCTATGCAAGTCGCCTGAGGTCCAGTGACTTGCATGCCTTTTTTCCATTATTTAAGCAGTTTTTTATTCTTGACTCTTCTATAATATTTTAGATCAATCCACATTTATAATTAATTTTAATCTTCATTTGAAACAAGTTTTTCCATATCGAAATATAATCTTAAATTTGAGCTTTGAAGATATATTTTTTTTGATGGAAGGCGCTTGCACTTAAATAGGGCCTACATGTAGCCATGTCAGTATATTCTACTACTAGATAGTTAAATTATATAGCTAATAGAAAAAACAAAGGATTATACTAAAAAAAGTTGAATCTAGCTTTTGATGTTATTGTCTTGACATATCGTGCCTTAGTTGAAAAAAAAAGAGTTAGTAAGCACAGTAGAATGACTTTCTATTTGACAATAACAATCCCTAAATGCTTAGGAATATTGTTAGGGAGATAGTGATGGTTAGGTGGGCATACTATTTGTCTTATTATTGATACTTCTTTTTTTTTTTTTTTGTATTTTTTTTAAAACTTTTGTCACTTATAATTTTTTAAATTTATTTTTTACTCTTCTTTTTTCAAGTCAAAATCAACCAAAAACAATCTTTACATTCACACAAAATAAAACATGATGTTCGCGAATCTATTGTCTCAATATCTACTCATGAGATCACTGTCAAGAATGGACCTTGGGCCTAACTCAATCTCAAAAGCTAGCTCAAGAGGTGAGGATTACCCAAGTTCATATAAGCAAACCACTAGTCCATTTCCCAATCAATGTGGAACTTTTATCCACTCTAACACCCCCCTCACGCCCAGGCCTAACTGGCACTGGCGCGTGGACCGGGAGCCCAAAATGGGAATGGACTTGGCTCTGATATCATGTCAAGCAATGGACCTTGGGCCTAAATCAACTTCAAAAGCTAGTTCGTAAGAGGTGAGGATTACCCAAGTCCATATAAGCAAACCACTAGTCCATTCCCCAACCAATGTGGGTCTTTTACCCACTCTAACAATCACTATTTATGTTATCATTAAGTGAAAAATAATGAAATATATAAAAATGGAATGAACTTATTGGTTTTAACTACATTTTCATTAGTCTTTTCGAAAATATTAAAAATGGAGGTTTTATATTTTATATAATCAAACTTATAGTTTTCTATTGTGGAATTGTTTGTTCGTGGCCATTTCACTTGCTAGAAAAATATATCATCTTCCACTAGTACATCACAATATTTTTTGCATTATCATTTGAAGATCAAACAGAAACTTCATTTTATAGCCATTCAACAAAGATTTTCTTATAATTTTGTAAAATGAAAAATGTATATAAAGATTGATTTTCTGGTACATAGACAATTTTTAAGTTAATTTATTTTTTTTTAGTACAAGGTTACTAAAAAATCATAACTAGGAGTAGTACTTTAAATACACAGGTTGAAACGATAGTGTAGAGCAAGCTGAAATAATGAAAAAAGTCATGCAAATTGCTGGACGCCAAGCAACTTGTAAGTCGCTCGACACACAACGTTTTGTCCCCTTTGATTTCTTTTCAAATTAAGTGACCCCTTTGGAAGTTTTGGTAAAAAAAAATGCCCTTTTGGCTCTATATTTCAATTGTTGTCGGTGAATATAATTAAGTTAAACTCTTTTTTTCTTGATAGAAAATATGAGGTTGAGGTAGAAGGTCCCATCAAAACCAGGGTTGGTTAATTTGATTTTAGAAAAAAAAAAAAACTCTAAAAGTGTGTACATAATCTTCTAATTTTTGGTTGCCAACAAAGGGTGCTCGAGCGTTTTTAGAGTGAAAAACTTCCCACTCTCTAAAATCTCACCACCACTGGCCTAAGCATGACCCAAGCTTTCACTAATGAAAGAAACCTGACCCCATTAGCCCCACTGGAAACCCCAGATACAGAATGCTGCCAAATGGCAGCGGACTCACTGGGAAAATCATTCTACAACAATATAGTCAAGGAAAAAACCTTGCTTACCTTTATTTGTACCCCATTATCCAAAATGATGAGAGCCAAAATACACCAGATCTAGAAAATGAGATGATCCCATTATTTTGTGAGGATAAACTACGATTATACGCTCCATGGCGCTTCTCGGTAATCATTAAGGCTTTTGGGAAAAATTGAATCATTAATATCTCAAGGCAAAGCCAACTGATATATGGAAAATGAAAGAAAATCTCCTCCTCATAGATTTGGGGTTAGATTTCTACACAGTCAAGTTTGATCCAAGAGAAAATCAAAGGAAAGCTCTCCAGGATGAACCCTGGCAGCAACAACGCCAACGAAGATGTAAATGAATGGATAACTATCTCATTCACACGAAGGAAGAAAGGTGCCACAACCACCTAACGTGTGCATAATAAAGGTGCTATCAGCTATACACAACCAATTAGGGTAAAAATGTTCAATGCTGAAACTGGTAAGTTCTTGGAAACCAAAAGTTTTCTCTAGAAAACGCCGAAACATCTAAAACCTAATCTGAACCACCCCTTTTGGATTTGGGCCTTTCTGTAAACAACCCAGTTGGGACTGAACCAACTCACTCTGTAGGGCTAAGCAATAGGAAGGGAAACTCTTTCAATGGGCCTCATCAAATCAATTTTGAGGGTAACCATCTCTGTAGTTGGGATCTTGAGAGACACAAGTATTTCCTCCATCTCCTTATTTCTCTCTTTTAGAGCTTGCGTATTTTTTACTCTTTCTACCATTTGCAATGGATAACAGATTGGGGAAAGATTGAGGGTTTTCCCAATAGTGAGCTAGGGTAAGGGACCCAGAGTTTCTCACAAAAGGAGGTCCCATTTCCATCATATTTGGGATTTTCATTGGAAAGAATGGTACACTCTGTCTTATCAAGTTTATTTTCAGGGGGTTCTAATACCCCGAACTTTTTCTAGCTTAATTTTCGCCTCTAGAATGTTAAGGGATGGACTCCAAAATGAATAATATTTGATTCACATAGAATTTTTTTGATTTGGACTTTTCATCGTGTGGTAAATCGAATAAGCTTTTAATCGATACCAAATTCGTCCAAATCCGACACTCGATGAAGAAGTTAGGGCATTTTTAGAAAGCAGTATGCCAACTAGGCAGTCACTGCATCGCAGTGGAGGACGATTTCACAATTTTCCGCAATTGGGCAGCGTCGCGGTGAGAATAGCGATGAGAAGGCCACCGCGTCGTGGTGGAGGCCAAATCGACGTTTATCAAATTTCAGTGGGTCACCGCGATTGTATTGCATCGCGGTGAACCCCAAAACAACATTTGTCAATATCTAGTAAGTCACCGCGATTCCACCGCATCGCGATGGGTATCGTAATGACACACTCACTGCGTCGCGGTGAAGCCTTAAACGACGTTCCAGTTACGAATTTTAAATTCCAAGGGCAGTTCGATCCTTTGCTTAATCCCCAAATCGTGAAAGCAGATGATTAATGGTAATATTGAGCAAAACATGCTCACTTTTCATCAAATTCTCTCAATTTAAAACCCTAAGCTTCAACATTCATCTCCAAGAATCCCTAAGATTCCACCACCCTATTTCCAAATTAGTTCTAGATTCAAGACTTTCAATCCAAAAATTTCAAGAATCAACCTTCAAAGGCACAAATAGCATCTCAAACTAAGCTTGCTCATCAATTGAGGTATGAAGAAGGATAATCCTTTCGTCCTTGTTTCCAAAACTTCTTTTGAATTACAAATTTACTGAGTTTTGTGTGATTTTTCATGAAATTGAAGTTAGGGTTTATACCCATTATTGTTGTTTACAAACTTATGGGATTTTCATTGATTTAGAAGTTGAATTACATGACTATAGTCATATTTCTATGCATTGTGCAGTAATTTTCAGATTTTATGTTGAATTATAAGTGTTTATATTATCAAGCATGAATTTTTAGATGTTTTAACATGAGATTGATGCATGGATCATTATGCCCTAATTAAGATTTGCTATTTTGATATTATTTTTACCATGAGCACCCTCAGATAAGATTATTCTCGAATTTTGATAAAGATTTGACCTTTTGGTCCTAAGATAAGATAAAGAATCCACTTTGTTGATACAACTTGAGATTTAAAGAAAGATAAACATAATTGGTTCTCTTGTAAACCCTTGTGCTATTTTGAAGTGAATTTCTTAATATTTTGAGCATAAGAATGGGAGTAGTATTTAGCACCGAGATGGGTAGGTTACTACGGTTTCATACCCCAGAACTACATGCCAACGTAGGATTTAGATTGTTCTCACTTCTACGTGGATGACTAAGATTGTGATCACCTAAGATAAGAAGTTATATTTCGATGGCAAGGGTAGAATAGCCCTACCTAACGTACGTGGGACTCCATGGATGCTCACATGGTGTATTTCGGTTAGAAGAACCTCCCAAAATATGTCCCCTACTCTTCAATAGTCTATTAATTTAAAGCTTTAAGATAAAAGCATATGTTTTGGAAGTTATGATTTTAAGATTCTTAAGCCCTAAGATAATGTATTTTACAGATATCAGAACTAAGTATATTGGCTCACAAGATTTACGTTATATGTTTTATCATTTATGATTTATGATCTTCAGATTTCAGATTACTCAAGCCTGTGTGAGTCATTTACATTTAGCATGCATGATTTTATAAACTGTGATGATATTGTTTATTTATTGTATATACCCCCATATACTCAGTACATCCTCAAAGTACCGATCCACATATACATCTGTGTGCTACATTCTCTCATAATATAGGTTCGGATTCTCAGTCTCAGCAGCGTGAATAGTTCGAGCATCTCTATCTACGCTTCCACAGTTGGTTAGTCCTCATTATTCGAGGGCCTACTTCTTTAGATTTTCCAGATTTCATAGTATTTGATTTATCATTTACTGTTTAGTCTGAGTTAGTTGGGGGTTTGTCCCAATGGCTCTCTAGTTCTTTAGTAGTAGAGACTTGTCGGACTATTAGTTGATTTCTAGACTTTCAGTATTTGTCATTCAGACAGTGTTTTCAGTTTATTTAAGTTCAGATTTGATATAATACAGTACTATTGCTTGATTATTTTATTTTGAAGTAAGCTCCAAATTTAGTAACAGGCTCAAAGGGTTAGCTTAGGGCTATTTGTAGCCTTGAGCATCGTGTGACGTCTCAAGATGAGATTTCGGGGCATTACAATGAGGAATGACTAAAATTTAGATACAATGATGGCCTTAAATCGGTGCACTCAACCAACAACTTTCACACTGAGAATGTCCAAAACGGTGGTATGAGTGCAAAGATTTGGGAAAACATGATGCAAGAAGAGAAGGTTATCTCCTTCAGGCTTTAGTAGCCCCTACATTTGTACCTAACTATGCCTTCGTAGTTCCACCATTAGCTGTGGTACATGAAATGACTTAAACGAGTACTCCAAATAATAATATAGCGAATAGCGATCATCTTAATGGACTTGTAACTAATAAAGTTGGAAATTTGGACTCTCTTACACATATTAACACTAGCAGGAATTATAAAGTTATTTTTCTCAATATATTCTACAAGCTGCAGATCCTTTTGAGGAAAGTGAGGAAGATGAATTGTTAGATATTCATTTTTCTAATGTTTCTAGGAATGTCGACACCTCTCCTAAACAACAAAGAAGTATAACATGCTAAAGGAAAAACAAAATTTTTGATAGACATCATAATTGGAATGATAAAGTGCTCAAAATAACTACTAATAAGAGTGTGCAAAACAAAAGGTCAGAAGGTTCAACAGAACTAAGAGGAACTAATGTATTTTTCGGACCTCTTGATTAAGTTGGAGGAAGGAGACAATGGGAAGAACCAATTTGATAATTCTTCAAAACCTGCGGCGGATCAAGAAGGTCATCATGGATTTTGACCAGTCTTTCAAGAGATTGGTGTTGCCATCCACGGAAATATCCATGCATGTTTTTGACTATTGGATGAAGGGCATGGTCAGATATGTAGAGAAAGAAAACACACAACATGTTGAGTTATGGTATGTTACTAAAGAGAACATTTCCAAAAATTATTGAAGAGTTATGTTCAGATATTATTATGAGTTGTTATCACACTCACCCATTCTTGGGATGCCTAAAGAGATAAGGCAAAACATGTAGAAACATCAATTTGGTCTTCTCTTCTTTTTCCAAAAGTTTAGTAGCACAGTAAATCCTTTCTCCAGAGTATCTTTCTTAGTGAAAACATAAATCTAGAGCTCTGAGATGATGTATCTTCCGCTCAGACTGTAATCATTAATCTCTATCAAAGCTGCTGTGACAACTTTATAAACTTTTCACCATAATTTTTCTTCAAGTCTTTCAACTTTTTATTTTTATCATCTATCACGTTCTCATGTTTCTAGTTAACCATAATAGCTTTAATGGGATGCTATTTAGGATCTCTAAGGAATTCCTCCCACAATGAGCATAACTCCATAGCTCTTTCATCTACTTTTGACTCATAAATGTTCCTCTTTATTATTCATGAAATGGTCTGGTATTTATCTTCCCTATTCTCTTAACGCTAATTGAAACAACTCCTGGTAACTCTTTTAATCCATTAACCAACTTTTTTCGAGTGTCTTACAGCTCATCATTATTGTTTCTTTCCTTCACTATCATAGTTTGATTTAATACTTCTAAACCAGCGTATTCTTCTTCCTTCTCTCTTAAAATTTTAAGGAGTGTTTCCAACCTTTTGAAAACTTCTTGATTACCTTCATCTTCAATATGTTTCATCACATTCATAAACTATGCACTTGCTTGCTTACAAATTGTGGATTGAGAGCTGGTGATGAAATCCTCATAAACAAATGCATAGTCCTTGAACGTGATGAAACATATTGAAGATGAAGGTGATCAAGAAGTTTTGATAAAGGTGGACACACTCCTTAAAATTTTAAGAGAGAAGGAAGAATAATACTATGATTTGTAGCATTAAATCAAACTCTGATAGTGAAGGAAAGAAACAATAATGACGGACTGCAAAATGCTCGAAAAGAGTTGGTTAATGACTTAAAGAAGCTACCAATAGCTGGTTCAATTGGTGTTAAGAGGATGGAGGAGCTCGACAACAGACTATTCTATGAAGCTACGAATAGGAATTATAATGAGTTAGAAACAGATGAAAAAGCTATAGAGGTTATGCTCATTGTTGGAGGAATACCTTAGGGACCATGGATGGCATCCCATAAAAGTTGATATGGTTAATGAGAAACCTAAGAACGTGATAGATGATGAAGATGAAAAGCTAAAGGACTTGAAGAATAATTATGGTACGGAAGTTTACATAGCTGTCACAGCAGCTTTGACAGAGATTAACAATTACAATTCGAGCGGATGATACATCTTCTTAGAGATTTAGAATTATGCAGTAAATAAGAAAGCTACTCTCAAGGAAGGAGTTACCGTGTTAGTAAACCCGTGGAAAAAGAAGAGAGGACTGGATTATTCTTTCATGTGCTTTGACTTAGCTCTTTAGGAAACCTAAATAATGGGGTGAGTGTGATAACAACTCCAAACTCATAATGACATCATAACAAAGTCCATCCATAATTTTTAGGAAGGTTCTCTTCAGTAACAATATCCCATAACTTAATATGTTGTGTGTTACCTTTCTCTACGTGTTTGACATACCTTCATCTAGTAGTTAAAAACATGGTTGGAAATGTTTGCAGACGGCAACACCAATATCTAAACAGATTGCTCGAAATTCATGACGAACTTCTTGATCTACCGTGGGTTTTACAGATCTATGACTGGTGGGAAGTTGATTTCCCATAATTCTGCTGCTTTTGATGGAATGAAATTATCCATGAAATTCTTCTTTCTCATAATAACAAAAAAATGTGTTTGATTTATTTTTACAGTATTGAGTGGAAGTGGATCGAAATTTATAGGGATGTTTTGATATTAAATTTGAAAGGTATATATCGCTATAAATCATTTTCCTAATAAAGCTTCAACATAGTATTATATAATTAAGATGTAAAATTTTATAACAAAATAAACATTTTTAGACATTAATTTAATGTCTTTCCAAATTGTGACAAGTCATATTTTAAATTTTTCTCGTCACTTTTCTACCTCTACTACTACTATTTGATTTGACGTATCCCGCCCACAAGCAGGTTATTTAATTTAATTATAAGTAATTTTATTTAATAAAATTTATAATAAACAATATCTGCTCGGTTATAATAAATTTAATTACACTAATGACTTTGATATACTCGCACACAAACAGGTTACTTAAAATATAACTATGGATAATTCTATTTAATAGTATTCTTTAACACTCTTAGTGTCATTTTACTCTAATAGAAAAATAGAAAAAATAGTTGCATTTGTAAAGATTGTATTTTTATTATTTTATCTAGACAATTGAATCATTTTGAGGAAATAACAGCTAATGGTTTTTGTAATTGTCTTCTGCATGTTTTTGATTGGCTGATACAGGTTCTCCTATTTTAGTAGAATAGCGTAGGTTCCCGCATGAGCCGATTGGCTGGACCATGAGGGATCGAAAAGGAATTTGTAGTCAATTCAATTATCAAGATCTATCCAGATTTGTGGTTATAATTTTGACGGTCCATCAAAATTTGTGTTGAGTCAAGTGTTTTCAAAATCTGACAATTTATTAGGACAAGATTTGGCAATAAATATTTGTATACCCTCAAAAAATTAGCTTATTGATTTACTAGGCATTTCTTTCATTAAAACATAGCTAGGGATTAGCTATAAGTAGCATTCCTAGTTTAACCATAATCCAGGGAGGAAACATTTAGTGCCAATATTGGTTCTTCTCACAAAAAAGTTTGCCTAAACTTCTCTAGGAAAAATTTCTTTATTTGACTAAATTCTGATATGAAATATGTTTTAGGGAATAGGACATTTTTAGCAAATTTTGTGGCTAACAATGAATATTGGAGAAGAGAAATCTGAGTTCTCTAGCTAAGACTCATAGCATGTTCTCTTGTGTTCAAGATCATGGCAATCCATCTAGATTTTGCAAATCTATGCTAGCAACTTTTTATAATGGAAATAAAGTCTAATGATGATAATGAACATTGTATTTTTGCAAATCACACACATATTACAAGTAGCAAATGTTATAATGTAGTGTTTTGATACTATATATCAATATTCACTCAAAATTTTAATTTTTTTGGATTTTATATCATAAAATTAAATGATATTTAAATATATTATATGCATATTTACCACATGATTCAAAGGTATTCATTACTTTTTAAAACTTTTCGTCCTGTTCGATTAAAACACATAAAATAAAATGGTGTGCAAACCACACACATTACTGGTAGCAATTTTTATAATGTAGTGATTTGACAATGTTAATATTCACTCAAAGTTTAATTGTTTTTTTAGATTTCGATCTAGTAAGCTTAATTTTTTGCATTTTTTTAATATGTTTTTTTATAATATTCAGGGTGGTTTTCTATTTTTGCTTTTAAGAATAAACAACTAATGCCGAACCCAAAAGCTACATATTAATAATCATCAGACAATTTATTAGTGAGTAACATATGATATTCATCGTAAGAAGAAAAAAATATAAATTTAATATTACTACTTGGTAGAACATATACCAATCACCACTATCTTATAAATAAAAATATAACTAAAAATATAACAATCTTTCAATCACCTTACAATTTGAAAATTAGTGCAAACTCATCATAAGATTTCATCAAATATGATTATTGCATATTTTCATCTTTACACTCTTTTCAAAAAAATATCACTTTCCACATAGCTTTTTAATTCTAATGACTTAATAGTATATTTAAAATCACAAAATTCAATGATAGTTAGATATATTATGCACATGTTAACCACACGATTCAAAATTTTACATTACTTTTTAAATCTTCGTATCCTGATAAATTAAAACGACAGAGTAACCTGATATTTTAAGCAATAGAAAAAGAAAACAATTAAATTCAATAATATTGCTTAATAACATTCTTCTTTCAAATATAATTATAGCAACCTTTCAATCTCCTTATAAAAATCATCACAAATTTCATCAAACATGACCCTTATGAAGTACAATTATAACTAATTTTCAATTTTCTTACAAAAGTCAGCCCAAGATTTCATCAAAGAAGTCTCTTTTAACTCACTTGAATTTGAAAGTGTTAGATTCAACATCCCCATATAGTCATGTGTGGTTTGCACAAATAGAACGTTCATTATCATCGTTCAAGCTTTGATTTTATTGTAAAAAGTTGCAAGAAGAGATTAGCAAAATCTAGACGAATTGTCATAATCTTAAACACTATGGGAGAACATGCTATGAATTTTAGCTAGAGAACTCAAATTTCTCTAATATACATTGTTGTCAACAAATTTCGCTAGAAGTGTCCCATTTACTAGAACAGTATTTCGCCTCATAATTTAGTTAAATAAAGAGATTTTTTCTAGAGAAATTTTAGGTGAATTTTTTTATGAGAATAACTAGTATTGGGGCTAAGTTTTTCCTCCAAGGATAATGGTTTTAACTAGGAATGTAGCTTATAGCTAATTTTTAGTTATGTTTTAACAAATGACTTGCCTAGCCAAATCAATAACTAATTTTTTGAAGGAGTACAACTATTTATCATCAAATTTGAAGTCCTAACAAATCATCAGTTTGGAAACATGGCTCGTCACAAATTTTGATGAACCGTTAAAGTTATAATAAAAAATCTTGACAGATCTCCAGAATTGAATTGGCTATGAATCTCTTATAGATCACTACAACTAGTTGTATAAAAATTCTATCGACACACTTTTTCGTAAAATTTGCTCCAATTCAATTTCAAATAACTCTAGATATGCTTCATAATATTTTAATACCCATAAAAATAATTTACAATGGTTATAAATAACAAGCCTATACCTTTTATAATCAACAGGTATACTTTATCTTATCCAATAATTTTTCAAGCCCACCAAAGTCGCGAGTTGTGTTCTTTAATTTTCTCCAACCAAATCAATATAAACTATTAATGATATATACAATCTAAGCTCAATGGAACATTGACCATTCACTTTCAACCACAAATAAACCATTGAATGAGGGAGGAGGAGCAGCGAATAATGGACAAGGTAGAAGAAAAATTGATAAACATAGAGATCCAGATTTATAATGAAGAATTCTAATGTATTTTGATAATAAAAATCAAGGATATACAAGGTATTTATACAAAGAAAAGAGTCATAATCATCACTTGATTACTAGCCTAATGATTGTTAGTCATAAAAAGAGATCCATGGAATTAGATAAGAGCATCACAATAATAATAAAGGCAATTAACGTACAAATAAGGCGTATAATATCAAATAAAGCCCCCATACAGGCATCACAACAATAATAATCTCACAAGTCAATAATAATATGCATATAATCCCCCATACGGGCAACACGATAATGCTAATAATCTGCAAATACAAATTTCATGACTAATTCTCCAACCCATAACATGCTTTAAATGAATAGTTAACCACCCATCTCAGTCTGAAAAAAAGTTAAGTCATAACTTACCTCAAATTGTCGAACCTCTAGTCTGGACCTTCAACACGGAGCTTTTCCTTCGCGATCGATCTTGAAATAGACTAAATCTATCATAAACGTAATCTACACATCAAAAGGAGTCCAAAGATATCCATATTAACTGTATTTGTTTTGGATCCAAAAATAGTTCAAAAATCGTTTTGGAATCAAAAAAGGTAAATCTGAAATTTCATTTAAGAATTAGATTTTCCATATCAAGAGGAATCTAATTTGGATCCAAAAATAGTTCAAAAATCGTTTTGGAATCAAAAAAGGCAAATCTGAAATTTCATTTAAGAATTAGATTTCCCATATCAAGAGGAATCTAAATCTGAATACCTAACTAAGAAAGAGTTGACTTTAAATCGAAGAAAAACCAAATTTATAATTTATTGGGTAAAAGCCCTAAAATTTACGTTTGAAATCAAAGATTTGAAGCTGTTTTAAAGATGAATTCAATAGGAATTGATGAAAATAGGATCTTAGAGATTACCCACTCAAGATTGATGAAAACCCTCCTCTAAAATCGTCAAAAATTGAGCTCCTAAAGTCTAATAATAGTGAACATGGAGTTTTGAATAGAGGGGGGAATGAGGAAATTACATGGGATGTCATCCTTTAGTGGGTGACTTTGTCTTTTATTCCCCGTAAGAAAGTATTTAAAGGCTAGCATTACTTCCTTTTCACCTCAAATGTTTTATACATGTCTCTTTTTTTTCTTACCTCTCTTTTATTTTTTCTTCATTTTTTTTCTACTTTTTTTAATATTTTAATTCCTTTGTCTCCACCTTTACTTTCTTTTATTTTTTTCTTCTCTTTTTTCTATTTTTTTCAAACATTATTTATTTTTTATTTTTATTTTTTATAATTTATTTATCTCAACGTTTATTTTTTATTTATTTAATTGAATTGAGTTGCTTTGGCAGGGCCAGGGAAACCATTTTGCAGGTCAAATTGGAGAAACGATAAAAATTGTGGGTTTTTGTGATTTTCGATGGGTGTTAGCCCACAAATCGAGGGTTGGTGCGGGTTTCAAAAATATTTTGGGTGAAACTTCTCGGGCGGTTCTCCAATAGCTTATTAAATGGATCAGGTTACTTTGACGGGGTTGGGGGAGCCATTTTTCAAGTGAAACGGGGAAGACAACAGGAATTACGGGATTTTTTCTACTTTCGATGGGTGTTAGCCGACATATACTTCGGAGAGGTCAATAAAATCCTATGTTTTCAATATTTCTAGAATTACCAGTATTTCCAATGTTTCCAAGCACATATATAACATGAGACACAAATCAAGTGGGGCCAACAACAATAAGAAGTATATATGAAACATACAACAAACAAGTAAACTTATCCGTATGCTGCCATGAGGATGTAATGTACCCAATCACTCCCAACGAGTATTTCTACAACCAACTACATGATGTATTTCCATAACCAACCATAATGATACATTTCCGCAATCACGTGGGTCAATATCCGTTCATCAATGGTACCATTATAGGTATTTTCAACAACACAATACAACTATTCGCATATATTTAAGTCTATCAATATCATATAGGACCCCACATGGTCACACAGATCACTTAATACCTCATTTCAACAATTACATCACATATAGGCCCCCACACGGGCACAACACATAGATAGCCATTTTTATGGTTAGTTCTAACCCTTAAAATGCATTTTGTATCATCATTAATTACCCAGCTTAGACTGAAAGAGTTAAACCATAACCTACCTCGAACGCAAAACTAGTATGCTATACTTGAAAACCACGACCTAGCTTTCCATGAACGGTCTAGAAATCAACTAAAGCAAAAAATATAGAATCTACACATCAAAATAAAGCTAACGATACTCATATTGACTACTTTTAGTTCGAGGTAAAAACGAACCTGGGAAATGAATTTTCGAAAAAGAAGGAAAAAATCATAACTTTATTTCAAAAATGTGTTTCCCATATTTTTAGGAATCTAAAGCTGAAAATTCAAGCCAAATTGAGTAAAAAACAAGGTTCGATTCGAATAAAAACTATTTTAATGCTTTACAGGATAAATCTTTGAAATCCATGTTAAAATCAAGAATCGAAGTTATTTTGAAGGTTAAATTGAGAAAAAAATAGTAATTATAAGATTAAAATATTACTCAAGTGAAAAAGAGTGGAATTGACGTTTAAATTCATGCCCTAAGATTTTTGGGGTTGTGAGAAATTAATCAAGTAATTAGAGTAGAAAATGATGAAATCTCACCTTAAATCCATAATAGAATCAAGAAATAGATGTTAATCTAGCATCCCAAGCTCCCACAAGCTTCATTTTAAAGCTTTCACACAATTTTAGGGTTTAACTTCCAAGATACAAGGCGAAAGAATGGGCAAAATAGGCCAAAAAAGAGGGGGTAAAAGGGTTGTTTTATACCCTGCACCAGATCTGGAAAAATTAAAGTTTTTGAGTCCAACTTAGACTCCGATGGGGTTCTCAAAATTCATTCGAAATACGATATATGCAAAAAAGAACTATGCAACGACACTAAATTTAATGCCCTGGAATCAATGGTGATATCAGAATTTTAAAAAAATATATAATTTTCATAAAGTTGACCCCCGAAACTCGAAATTATAATTTTTCAAATCAAGGATCGAAATGAGATTTAAAAGTTGTAAATGACACCAAATATGCTACCATCCTAAAATCGATGTTCTGAATGCGTTGGCGACATTGAATTTTTCATCTGAGGTCATTTCGACGAAATGTGAATCCCCCATACATATTTCTAATTTTATAACTTTTCGACCAATAGGTAGAAATGAGCTCAGGTACATCGGGACCCAAACCAAAGATCTGTCTAGTATAAAATTGATGTTTCAGAGTTTCAAGCGCAGTCCACTTAGCTATCCATTGCATAGATCAGAAGATAACCATATATGTCCAAAATAAGGCTCTTGAAACTATTAAAAATCACAATATCGTATAGAAGGTACAAAAAAGCATCGGGAATCATGTCAATCACCCCGAAGCCCCAGAAATATCACAATGCAATTATGGAGAGGGGTAAAATAATCAAATCACATAAAATCACGAATTTCACATATTTTATCAAATTTTTAGATCATTACATTCGGTGGGTGTGGGCTCCAAAAATTATTGGGCGAAACTTCTTGGGTAGTCCTCTGACAGCCTATTAAATGGATCATATTGTTTTGGTGATTTTGGAGGAGTTATTTTCCAATTCAAAAAAACGAAACAACAGGATTTGAAGATTTTTTACGATCTTCAGTGGGTGTTAACTCAAGTATTAGGGGTTGGGTGTTGGATTTAGGCAAAATTTCTAGAGCAGTTGGGTTACTTTGACAGGACTGATGGAGCCATTTTCCAAGTCAAACCAGTAAAATGGCAGAAATTACAGGTTTTTTGTGGCTTTTGGTGGGTGTTAGCCCACGTATCGATGGTAGTTGTGGGCTTCAAAAATTTTTTCTTCCAAAACTTCTTGGTTGATCCCTGGACAGCCTATTAAATGGATAGGATTGCTTTAGCGGAGTTGAGGGAGCTATTTTTTAAATCAAATGAGTGAAAGAACAAGAAGTGCAGATTTTTTATGACTTTCGATGGGTGTTAGCCCACAAATCGAGAAAAGGGTGCAAGATTTGGTAAAAATTTTGGATTAAACTTTTGGGACAATCCCCCAATGGCTTATTAGATGGATTTGTTTGCTTTAGCGGGTCAGATAAGCCATTTTTAAAGTCAAATGGGTGAAACCACAAGAATTGTGAGTTTTCTGCGACTTTCAGTGGATGTTAGTGCATAGATTAGGGATGGGTGTATGCTACATAAATAATTTTAGGGAAAACTTCTCAAGTGGTTTTCGAATGCCATTAAATGGATCGGGTTAATTTGGTGGGGCCATGGGAGCCATTCCAATCAAATGGATAAAATAACTAGAATTGCGAGTTCATTGCAACTTTTGGTGGGTGTTACCCATAGATCGGGGTGGGTGTGAAAATTAAAAATATTTTAGGTGAAACTTCTTTGGTGGTCTTTCGACGGCCTATAAATAGATCGAGTTACTTTAGCAGGGTAGAAAAATCCATTTTAAAAGTCAAATGGGCAAAATGACAGAAACTGCAATTTTTTGTGACTTTCGATATATGTTAGCTCATGGAAAGGGATTGAGTGCAGGCTCGTAAAAAATTTAAAGTAAAACTTCTCAGTCTGTCCTAGAAAATTTTTGGTGAAACTTCTCCAATGGTACCCCGACGGCATATTAATGGATCAAGTTGCTTTTACAAGGGTATAGGAGCCATTTTCCAAATCAAATGGGTGAAATAATAGAAAATATAGGTTTTATGCGACTTTTGGTGGGTGTTAGCCTACGAATCACAGGGTGGGTGCAAACAATGAATTTTTTTTTACATAACTTCTCAGGCAGTCCCCTAGCAACGAATTAAATGGAGTGGGTTGCTTTGTCGAGTCTGGGGAGTTATTTTCTAATTCAAATAGATGAAATGGCAAGTATTGCGGTTTTTGTGACTTTCGATGGGTGTTAGCACTCCGATCGGGGTGGGTCCAGGTTTCAAAAAATATTTTAGGCAAACTTCTTGAGTGGTTCCCGAACAGTCTATTAAGTGGATTAGATTTCTTTGGAAGGGCCGGAGGAGTCATTCTCCAAATCAACCAGGCAAAACAGCACAAATAAGGTTTTGTTTGCAACTTTTGGAGGGTAACGCCCGTGAATTGCGAGGTGGGTGTGGGCTTCGAAAATATTTTTGTATAAATTTCTTGGACGATAGTCTGATGGCCAATTAAATGAATTGGAAGGGTGGGGAAGAGCCATTTTCCAACTCAAATAATCGAAATAATAGAAATTACAAGTTTTTGCCTTTTTTTATGAGTGTTAGCCCATCGATCAGAGGAAAGAGGGGACGGGGCGCTCCAAAAATAATTTTGGAAAAACTTTTTGAGTGGTCCTTTGATGGCTTATTAAATATATCGGGTTTCTTTGTCAAGGTTGGAGAATCCATTTTCAAAGTCAAATGAGCTAAATGGTAGGAATTGCATATTTTATATGAATTTTGGTGGGTGTTAGCCTCGGATAGCAGGAAAGGAGCGGGATCCAAAAAGACATTGAGAGAAACTTCTTAGGTGGTCCTCGAATGGCATCGGTTGCTTTGGGGGGTTGAGGGAGCCATTTTTCAAGTTAAACGAGCGAAACGATAGGAATTGTGGATTTTTGAGACTTTTGGTGAGTCTTAGACCTTGAATTGCGTGGGTGGGTGTGGGCTTCAAAAAATTATTTTAGCAAGACTTCTCGAACGGTCACCCAGTGGCTTATTAAATGGATCAGGTTTCTTTGGTGAGGCCAGGGAAGCCCTTTACCAAGTCAAACAGGCGAAACAACAGGAATTGCAGCTTTCTTATAACATTCGATGCATAAAGCCCATAGAATGGGGGTGGGTGTGAGCTTTGAAAAAAATCTTATGCAAAACATCTCAAAAAGTCCCCCGATGGACTGTTAAATAGATCGGATTGCTATGGCGGGGCTGAACAAATAATTTTCTAGGTCATACGGGAAAACTCTAGAAATTGTGAGTTTTTTTGTAATTCTCGATGGATGTTAGTACACGGATCAGAAGTGGGTGTGGGCTCCAAAAAAACTTATGGGGAAAACTTCTCAGGAGGTCCCATGATGAACTATTAAATAGATCAGATTAGTTTGGCATGGCGGAGAAAGCTATTTTCCAAGTCAAGCACACCAATTGGGCTGTGGGGTGCAGGCTTCAAAAAATATTTTGGGCAAAATATCTCGAGCGGTCCCCCACCTATTAAATGGATTGGGTCGCTTAGGTGAGGTCGGGAGAGCCAATTTATAAGTCAAAGAAGTGAAACGACAGGAATTAGGAGTCTTTTTTGACTTTTGATGGATGTTAGCACTCGGATCGGGAGGTGGGTGAGAACTCCAAAAAAAGTTTTGGACGAAACTTCTCGGATGGTCCTCTGACGATCTATAAGATAAATTAAGTTACTTTGATGGGTAGGGAGTGGGGGTGGGGGGAGGGAGATGCATTCCCAAGTTAAATCAGCAAAGCAATAGGAATTATTGATTTTTTGTGACTTTTGGTGGGTTTTAGCCCACAGTTCAGGGGATGGGTATGGGCTTCGAAAAAGATTTTGGGTGAAACTTCTTGGATATCCCTCGACAACTTATTAAATAGATTGAGTTTCTTTGGCATAGTCGGGGGAGCCAGTTTCCAAGTCAAACGGGAGAAACAGTAGGACTTATGGCTTTTTTGCAATTCTCGGTGGGTGTTAGTCTACGGATTGGAGGAAGGGCGTGGGGTTCAAAAAAAAATTTATGCAAAAATTTTTAGGCAATCCTCCGATGGCCTAAAATGGATCGAGTTACCTTGGTGTGTTTGGGGCGAGCAATTTTTCAAGCCAAACGAGTAAAACAACAAGAATTATGGAGGTTATCGATTTTCGATGGGAGTTAGCCCACAATTGGGGGTGGGTTCGGGCTCTGAAAATTTTTTTAGGTAAAAATTCTCAAGTGGTCCGCCGATGGTTGATTAAATTGACTGGGTTGCTTTATCAGAGATGAGGGAGTCATTTTCCAAGTAAATAAGCGAAACGAGATGAATTGTTGGGTTTTTATGAAATTCGGAGGATGTTAAACCATAGATTGAGGGGTAGGTGTAGGCTCCAAAAATAATTTTGGATGAAACTTCTCAGGCAGTCCCTCGATGTCCTTTATGGATCGAGTTGCTTTGGCTATGTTAGGAGAGCCATTTTCCAAGTCAAACAGGTGAAATGATAGGAATTGTGGGTTTTTATGATTTTCGATGGGTGTTAGCCCATGGATCAGGGGGTTGAGTGTGAGTGTTGGATAACATTTTGGATAAAACTTTTTGATTGGTCCCTCAATGGCCTATTAAAAGGACCAGATTTCTTTGGTGGGGTCGGAGAAGTCATTTTCCAAGTCAAATGGGCAAAATGATAGGAATTGTTGATTTTATGCAACTTCACGAGTCAGGGGTGGATACGGTCTCCGAATAAAATTCTGGGTGAAAGTTCTTGAGCGGTTGCCAACAATCTGCTAAATGGATCAAAAAACTTTGGTGGGGTTGAAAAGCCTTTTTCCAAGTTAAACAGACAAAATGACAAGAATTACGGGTTTTTATGACTTTCGGTGGATATTAGTCCATAAATCGGGTCAGTGGTGCAGGCTTTGGATAAAATTTTGGATGAAACTTTTAACCAAGATGGCCAGGGGAGTCATATTCTATTTCAAACGGGCAAAAAGGCAGAAATTATGAATTTATTGCGACTTTCGATGGGTGTTAGCCCACATATCAGGGGGTGGGTGCAGACTTCGGAAAGGTCTTTGGGAAAAACTTTTTGTACGGCCCTCCATCGTCCTATTAAATAGATGTGGTTTCTTTAGAGGGGACGGAGAAGTCATTTTTCAAGTCAAACGGCGAAATAGTGGGAATTGTGGGTCATTTGGGACTTTCGGTGGATGTTAGCCCATGGATCAGGGGGTGGGGGGGGGGATCTAGAAAATATTTTGGATGAAACATCTCTGGTGGTCACTGATGTCCTATTAAATGTATTGGGTTGCTTTGGCGAGGTTAGGAGACTATTTTCCAAGTTAATCGAGCGAAAAGATAGGAATTACGACATCCTATTAAATGGATTGGGTTGCTTTGGCGGTGACCGGGGATCTGTTTAAGTCAAATGGGAGAAAAGGGAGGAATTACAGTTTTTTTTTTAATTTTTGGTGGGTGCTATCCCATGGATTAGGGTGTAGGTACGAGCTCCGAAAAAAATTTAGGCGGAACTTCTAGAGCGATCCTCCGACGGTATATTAAATGGATTAGGGTTTATTTGATGGGGTTGAGGGAGCCATTTTCCAAGTTAAACGAGTGAAAAGCAACATAAATTATGGGGGTTTTGTGACTTTCAATGGATGTTAGCACACAGAAATAAAGGGTGGGTGGTTGTGGGTTTTGAAATTTTTTTTTTGGCTAAACTTCTCGGGCGGTCTCTAACGAATATTTAATGGATTGAGTTGCTTTGGTGGGGGTGTGGGGAGCCATTTTTAAAGTCAAACGATTGAAACAATAGAAATTGTGAGTTTTTTGTAATTTTCGATAGGTGTTAGCCCACGGATCAGGGGGTGGGTGCGGGGTCAAAAAAATTAGGTGAAACATCTTGGGAGATCCCCCAAATACCTATGAATGAATTGGGTTGCTTTGATGGGGATGAGGGAGCCATTTTCCAACTTAAATAGGTGAAAAAGGTAGGAATTATGATTTTTTTTTGCAACTTTTGATGGGTGTTAGCCCACAGATCAAGTATGGGTGTGGGTCCAAAGTAAATTTTTGGCAAAACATCTTGGGATGTCCCCCAACGGCCTATTAAATTGATCGAGTTACTTTGTTGGGCCGGAAAATTCATTTTCCATGTCAAACAAGCGAAACGAGAGGAATTGTGGGATTTTTGGGGCTTTTGGTGATTGTTAGCCCATGGATAGGGGGGTGGAGGTGGGCTCCAAAAAAAATTTGGACAAAACTTCTCAGACGGTCCCTCGATGGCCTATTAAATGGATCGAATTACTTTGGTAGGGCCAAGGAAGCCATTTTCCAAGTCAACATGCGAAACATTAGGAATAGCAGTTTTTTTGCAACTTTCAGTGGTGTTAGCTCACAGATCGGGGTGGATGCGGGCTCTAAAAAAACTTATGGGCAAAACTTTTGGGTGGTCCCCCTACGACCTATTAAATGGATCGAGTTGCATTGGCATGATCGGAGTAGCCAATTTCCAAGTTAAATAGGAAAAATGGTAGGAATTACTGTTTTTTACTACTTTAAGTGGGTGTTAGCACACGGATCAGGTGGTGGGTGCAGGCTCTGAAAAGTATTTTGGTTTAAACTTCGCAGGCCATCCCCCAAAAACCTTTTAAGTAGATTAGGTTGCTTTGGGTGAGCTCGAGGAAGCCATTTTCAAGTAAAATAGGCAAAATGACAGGAATTGCACATTTTTTACTTTCAAAGGGTGTAACACTCGGATCGAGGGTGCAGGCTGCGTAAAATATTTTGGTTGTAAATTCTCAAGCGGTCCCCCCGAATGCCTATTAAATGGACCGAGTTGATTTGGAGGGGTTGAGAGATCCATTTTCCAAGTCTAACAGGTAAAACGACATAAATTACGGGTCTTCTGCAACTTTGGGTTGGTTTTAGCCACGGATCGCGAGGTGGGTGCGGGCTTCAAAAATGTTCTTGGATAGACTATGCAGGAGGTCCTCTGACAACCTATAAATTGGATCGAGTTTCTTTGGCGAAGTCGAGGAATCTATTTCCAAATAGTTGAAATGACAGGAGTTGCAGATTTTATGAGCCCTCATATCAATGGGTGGGTGCAGGCTTTGGAAAAAAATTGGGTGAAATTTCTCGAGCAATCCCCCAACAACCAATAAATTTGTTTGAGTTGCTTTAGCAGAGTTGGGGAGTCATTTTCCAAGTCAAAGGGGCAAAACGATAGGAATTGCATGATTTTGGTGACTTTCGGTGGGTGGCCACCCTCGGATCTAGGCGTGGGTGCAGGCTCCTATAAAAATTTTAGGCAAAACTTCTGGGGCGGTCCCCAATGGACTATTAAATGGATCGGGTTGCTTTAATGTGATTGGGTGATTCATTTTCCAGGTCAAGTGGGTGAAATGAAAGGAATTGTTAGTTTTTTTTTACTTTCGATGGGTGTATCACTCAAATGAGGAGGTGGGTGCAGGCTCCGTAAAATATTTTGGGTGTAACTTCTTGGGTGGTCTCTCAACTTCCTATTAAATAGATTGTGTTGCTTTGGTGGTGCTGTGGGATTCATTTTCTAAGTCAAATAGGTGAAACGACAAGAATTATAAGATTTTTATAAATTTTGGGGGGTGTTAGTCCACGGATCGGGGGGTAATGCGAGCTCCAAAAAAATTTTGGAAAAAATTCTCGAGTGATCCTCCGACGTCCTATTAAATGGATTGGTTTGATTTGGAGGGGAAGAGGGTGTCATTTTCCAAGTCAAACAGGCAAAATGGCAGAAAATACAAGTTTCGGCCAAATTGATTTTAATTATGGCCAAATATAATAAATTGGCTAAATCAAATCAAAGTTTGAAGCAAATTAACAGCCGAACCAATCCCAAATTTCTTGGTTCAATAAAATCAAATAAAATTCTTTAGATAAATTATGTTTTAGAAAAAATTATACTTACATCAAGGTTTACCTGTTTGTATTAGTTTTCAAGATGAGTCTCGATAAAAATCCAACTTTGATAAAAATATTTATTTAAATAACAAAATTTATATAATCCTGTATATGTAAATACGAAAATGACAAAATAACAAAATTAAACCAAGTAAATATTTCAGAGCACATTTATCCAGATGAAATAAATATTTTGAATTTATTTAAAACTAGAGAAACTAAGGATTAAACTTAGACGTGGTGGACAAAAATTAGGTGTCAACATCAATACATAGAGAAAAGAAGAAGAATACTATCCCATTAATAGTTTTAAGATTATCCTATCTAACAACCTAAGGAATTGCGGAAATAAATACTAAAATGAAAACATCCCTAGAATTCAAAAATCGGTGTACCAAAACATACTAAGAATGTCAAAAAGGGGATGCAACCCCGTAAACCAAAAGAAAGTGCATAATGTCCAAACAAAGGATTATGTCATAAAGGATAGATTCCATGGTAGCCTTAATAAGTTGCTCACCCCTGAAATATAGATCACATGATAGAATTACAACTGAGGTCTTGCAAGAGCCACTAGAATATGCGCTGCACTTAACAAAAGTAAGAGCAAGTGCAGTATAACAGACAAGAACAACAGTGTATTGATAGAGTCATTTGACCAATTCAAAATGAAAATATAAACATTTAACTAAAATATAGTACAATTTAATACATGCTCATTCTAACCTACACCTAGAGGATTACAAGAAACAAGTCAAACCATTTACAACCAAGTCAAGTAAGTCAATACAAAATCAAGACAATTTAAGCAATAATCAAACATATAAATACATTTTCCGATTCACTCATGAAATCGTCAAACTCACTAGAATCTTATACAGGCATTCTATGCGTATATCATGACCAACCTCTATTCATGACCTGTAGGGGACAAGTTTCATCCATGTACCAAAACCCCAGTAATAAGTGTCTGCAAATCTTATTCCACCCATAAGCCGAGAGAACGCTCAAATATCGAAACATCCTCATTTAACCATAAGGGAGGTCAAAACCATACAACAAAATAAAATCATTGAATTGACCACACCAAACAACATGCACTAACAAGACATACTAAGAATTAATTAAAATGCACATATAGTACAAATTGGATTAAACTACAATACCATCGCCTACCTCGAATCAAGCTTGCACAACTCCACTAGGTCGGAGTCTTATCTTTCTGTGCAATTTCTGTTTGACATCGATCTAGAAAAATGCATAGGAACACATAATTAATAAATGACGAACTACATTGGGGTTATAACTCACACCCAATCCCTAAGGCCAAGTTCATGATCATTTTCTCTCTTTTCTAGGTCTTTTCTACCTTAATTCACCTAAAACTATCAATTTCATGGATGATTTAGTGAATTAATGACATGCAAGGGTAAATTAATCATTGTTAACCAAATTGATTTTAGATCTAATTTGCTTCTTTTCACTAGAAAATCAAGTCGCCCCCACCCCCGAACTAACCAAACTAGTAATTATAAAGCTAGATTATTGATTTACTAGTTAAAATGGATAAAATTCTTACCTTAATGAATAAAAATGATGATTTGCTGATGATTTCGCCCAAAGTTGCTTCTCTTTTGTTCCAAAATGAGTTTTAGAAAAAAAACTGTATTGTGAGATTTTTAAAAATAAAACAACAATTTTCACCACTATAGCATACATGTTGCTATAGTGTTGATCGGGTGCTATAACGGAATTTTTTTTATTTTGAGCACATCACTATAGCAACATGCACGTTGCTCTAGAAACATGCACATTGCTATAGAAACATGCACGTCACTAAAGTGGAATGGGAGAGTCAGAATACCTTATTTTGCCCAGAATTCTCCTTTTTCACAACTCACCTTTACTCCAAGACTTTTCAAATAATATACTTTACGCTAAGATCAATTTCCAAAGTTCTACTTATTCAAATTCAATTTCATAAAATTGTATGATTTTTTTATCGTCTTATCTAAGGATTAAATCAAATACCACCATACTTACCCAAATCTTTTCCGAATTGACCTAAATCATACCTCGCTCAAATTTCATCGAAACTAGCCTAGCTTAAATTCATAACTTTAAATCAGAAAAGAATTTTAGGATAACATTTCAAACGAGAGGCTTATACGTAATGATGAAAAAGGTCGTTGCAACAACTTGTTTCTGAATTTGACTAAGTGAAAAGTTATGTGGGTATGTGTATAGATTTTTCCTTAAAGTGAAATGCCGTGATTTCCTATTTGTCTTTGATTATGAATTCTGTGATGATCGCTTGCATCTATTTGATTTATTTTTTCCTATGGTGTCGGATTGAGATGTCTACCAATATATGTTGTTGTACTGATGCTACCTGTGCTTTTTTTTTTTTGGTTGAGTGCAGAGCGTGTTCCAGAGTTTGAGACAAGGCCTCGCTTTTAGCTAACAGTACCAGAGTCTGTTTCAAGGGTGAGCACCATGACCAGGAAACCTTTGAATATTCTTATGATTGTTCACGTCCCTGGTTTTGGGATTAAGACATTCTTATTTATTCCTTGTTTTGGATAATCATTTAGACTTTTAGACTTGATTTTTTTAAAATGTTCTTGCACTATGACTTCAGGCCCCAAAAATTAGAATAAATAGAGATTTCTACACTCTGTTAGTAGTTGGATAATTTCGTTAGTTTGATATTGATTAATTAACGATTCAATAAAAATAGTTTAGACTTGTTTAATGGTGAAGTAGGATAATGTGAATGTAAATGGGGCATTAGGTTACTTGAGGGTTTGGGTTAAGCATGGTTCCCCTGCCATATGTGATATGTTAGGATGCGTGCCAATCATGATCATTTGGATCGTGATGGATACAAATATTGTAGCATAATCACTGTTACATAGCTTTCCTTATTGCTAGTATTGGGTTTTGATCAATACACGGCCTCAATCTATACTAATCACACACGAACTTTAAAAAAGGTAGGTGAAGGAGAAATCTAGAAGAGGTTGTTTTATGAAGTGAATTCGAATCCTCACCAATAAGGTGAATGTTCAACCAATCAACTGAAACAGAAAATGACAAAAAAGAGCAAGAAAACACTTAGAAAGATTAAACAAATAAATATTATTCATAGGTACGTAACTCTCAAAAATTCCTTACATCTTTTTCTTACAACTAATTGATTCCAATAATGCATTTTCTTCAGTTGATCAAGTTTAGGACACATATAAAAGCCACCTTCTTTATATTTCCAAATACAGTAGTTAATTTAAAATCATTATTCCAATCAACTCTTATTCAACTAACGAATATTTCTACACACCTCATGATGTATAATAAAGTATCAATTTGATATATTTAAATTTAACGTAAAGGAAGGGGAAGCTTAAATGAAAAGTTTAAAGTTTTGTTAAATTAAATTCGTTCAGATTTAACATAGGAACACTAATCTATAGATATTACCACTTTTAAGGGCAAGAGAAAATTCAAAAAAAAAAAAAAAGGGGGCATGAGAAGACTAAGAAAAAAGAACATCAACAATATTCATTCATATGATATATATTATTACTCTTACAACTCCATACATCTCTTTTCTTACTACTAATTCCAATCATACTTTTTGTTCAATTGATCATAACTAGGACCCATATAAAAACCATCTTCTCGTACAACAACAAACCCAGTGTATTCCCACTTAGCGGGGTCTGGGGGGTAAGATGTACGCAGTCCATACCTCTACCTCTGATGAAGTAGAAAGGCTGTTTCCGAAAGACCCCCGGCTCAAGGCACAAGATATCACACAAACACATAGTAAAGCACAGAAGCAGATGACGACAAAAACCATCTTCTCGTATTTCCCAAAAACAATATGAAACATATTTCTATGACCCGAGCAAAGGGTAGGAGCCAATTTTGTAGTATAAACGCCAAACATTTTTTCTTTGTTACCCCATATCAAAAATGACAAAAGAAAGCGTATGCTTCCACCAAAGATTGATGGGGGGGAACCGAAATTTAAATACGTCACCCACTTTAGGATAATGCCATCCGCGATTGTCGTCTGTAGATGCACAATGATGCTTTATAGGTATATCATTATTTGGAAGAACATCAGTAATAAAAACCTCTGTATGTTGTATTACGTCATCAGCTAGGACTTGATAAACATTCATAATATATAAGGAAATTATGAGTAAAATGAAAAAGCTTCTAATCATGATGTAATTGGAATTAACTTGTTATTGATTTCTCGCAATTGTAGGAAATTGTCTTCTATAGCTAGTTTTTATAGCTTAGTTGTAAAAAAAAATAAGGAATAGTTTTTTGCTTTTTAAAAATTGAGATAAGACCATAATATAATGTTTTGAATGAATCAGATTTTGGATTAAATTAAATCATTTTTTGACTTGCATTAACAATTGGTCACATATTAACATTCTTTTCTATGAATCTAGCTATGAATTATGTAACTTATTATTTTTGTCACTTTAATTAAAAACGATGGAACTTCAGTCAAACTTATGACTTCTGAGTAAAATGAGAAGCGTAAAATTTGGTCAAATTTTGGAGTATGTTATAAATGTATTTACATTATAATGAATGTCTATCAAGTTCTATCAAGATCTACTTTGATATCTATTAAGATTTGAAGCATTCGTCTTTTACTCAGACTAGGAGTAAATTTCCCCTATAAATAGAGGGGTTTTGTTCATTGTATTTACAATTCGATGATCTCTCATCTCTCAAGAGAAGAAATAAGAACCACTCTCTCTATTCTCTCTACTCTTCTTCTTTATTCTTTCTTATTTTATAACACGTTATCAACACGAGACTCTACCAAACAAAATGAGATTATAAATGTAAAGGTAACAAGATGAGATTATAAATGTAAAGGTAATTTCAAGGTTAGTAATTTCCTATGTTATCTGTCTTTTGTTACTAATAATATAATATATTCAATTTGAATACGACGCATTATGACCACGAGTCTCGTTGGTAAGCATGGTAAGCATCCAGATGTTTCACAGAATCAAAAGCAGCAATATAATATAGTCAAGTACACACGTATAAATTTTGCAAGAAAATCACTTTCTACCAAGATGTTTTAGCCTATAAGCATTGTTTGGTATTCACTGAATCTTAATAAAAATTAGTTTTTAATTCCTTATTTATTTATATTTTGCAACTAATGGTTTAAATATTGTTTTATTTGTATGTATGTATACTTTTTCAACTTCTGTGACACGATTTAGTGTTAGTTTACAAAAGCTAATTTAAAAAAAAATAAAAAAATTTATATTATTGATTGAGGGTAAGACGATAGAGGCAGAATAACTGAGAAGAGTTATTTCAAAATCTACTTCTAAAGTAGTAAATCTGAAATTTATTCATGTAATAGTAAATCTGAAATTTACTAAAGAAAAAAAGTACATGTCATGGTAAACTTGGAGTTTACTAGATTAAAAGTTCATAAATTGATATAAACGATTGTGACATCTCGAAGATGTGCATATTGAATATTAGACATGTATTGAAGAACTAGAAGATACTTCGAGAATTGTTTATGTCATTTGTTTTCATGATAAGTTGGTTGGACCAACTAATGTTGGGATTGAATTCCTTAAATCTAAAAAAAAATATAAAAGGTGAATAAGGGCCCGTTCACCTATCATGTGATATGTTGAAAAGATGCATCAATAAGATGATCACATGTACATTCATTGTCAACCTGCAGTTTGACATTCATAAAGTTGTTTGCTCAATAAAATTGAGTTAAGAACATAATTTTTAGATTGTGCAATCAAGAAAGTTATCTTGATGATGATGGTTTGGCGTTGAATGCCTTCGATAAATAACTAAACCATCACTAATGAGAACAAAGCTTCATGTGTTGGTTTGAAATATGATATGTTGCATACAATAATACTTGTATGCATTAGACCAATAAATTATGATTATTTCTTTCCCCACAATTGCTTCAAGGTCATGAACCAACTATTCCATCTAATAGTTTTTACGTGCGGTATACGATTAATGAATATACCATGATGCACAAAGATGGATTCCTCAAAGAAGATGGAGGATGTATGTTAGTTTTCCTAACATAAGTGGGAGATTATAAGCAACTAAGAAATATGTTAGGAATTATCATCAGATCCTCAATCAAAAGATAATTCAAGTCAAATGCCAAAAACATCTCATATTTAGTTGAAAGTGCTCCTATTTTGTATCCTTAAAGGATAAAGTCTATGCATGCGTGAATCATGATAGACCAATCGGTTCCAAATGAAATAATCCTAGAAAAGGATAAGGAGCAAATAATCATAATAAGAAGGTAATATGCGCTTGAAGAGCCTATGACATAACACTTCATGAAACCTTATGAGAGGTTCAGGTACCTGAAAATAATGAAGTGATGAGATCTCAAAATGTTATGTCGTATTGTGAACCGATGCTAAATTATATATCATCAATATCTTTGACACAATATTGGCTCAATATTGTGAAAAGCATGCTGACGTAGAAACATTTATCAAGTGACATGAAAAGATGCATCTTGATAAGTATTAAACTTATTTGATTTGCAGTCCAGATATTTGAAGATGTCACTCATGAAATGTTGAATATTGTCACTTTACAAAACTTATGTGAAAAACTTTTAAGGATTTAAAATGCTTGAAGCATATAAAAGTTTCTGGGAAACTTATTTATAATCCTTATATTGTATAAGCTTATAACTTGAAAATCATTGGAACTTTTGGAGAGTTTTCAAAGCAATAGATTATTTGCTAAAATTCAAAATATATTGAATTGGATTGGTTATGAAGTATTATATCTTACTGCAATTGATGCACTCATGTACCTTGCAAATACTACAAGGCCTATAGCCTTTTCGGTTAATATGTTAGCTAGGTATATTTCATCTCCTACTAGGAGACATCGAAATGAGATAAAATACATGAGCTTATTTTATTCTAAAGATTACAGTCCCGATCTTATTGGTCATGCTGATGTTGGGTACTTATCTGACCTACATAAAACTCGGTCTCAAATAGGCTATGTGTTCATATGTGGTATACAAAGTAGGCTATATCTTGGAGATATACAACGCATTCTATCATAGCCACTTCATCGAATCATGCTGAGAGAATATCTATTCATGAAGCAAGCCGGGAATGTGTATGGTTGAGGTCCATGATACATCTCATTCGAGAAAAATGTGGTTTGAAATATGACAATCTACCCACAATTTTATACAGAGATAATTCAGCATACATAGCACATCTTAAGGGAGGATTCATAAATGGAGATAGAACGAAGCACATTTTGCCAAAGCTTTTCTACATACATGAGCTACAAAAGAATGATGATATTAATGTGCAATAGATTCGTTCAACTGACAATGTAACTGATTTATTCACCAAATCTTCTCCAATTGTAACTTTCAAGAAGATGCTGCACAAGATCGAGATGCAAAGGTCAAGGATGTTCTCATTAAGGGGATTTAATATGCGCTGTACTCTTTTTTCCTTATGAGGTTTTGTCCCACTAGGTTTCCCTTGTAAGGTTTTTAATGAGGCAGCCGAAATGCATATTATTAAAGATGCGTACTCTTTTTCCTTCACTAGATTTTTTTTTCCTACTGGGTTTTTTCTAGTAAGGTTTTAACGAGGAACATTATCTACCAATTAGACATTCAAGGGGGAGTGTTATAGATGTATTTATATTATAGTGAATGTCTATTAAGATCTATCAAGATCTACTTTGATATCTATTAGGATTTGAAGTATCCGTCTTTTACTCAGATTAGAAGTAAATTTCCCCTATAAATAAAGGGTTTTGTTCATTGTATTTACAATCTGATGATCTCTCATCCCTCAAGAGAAGAAATAAAAACCGCTAGCTCTATTCTCTCTACTCTTCTTCTTTATTCTTTCTTGTTTTATAATAGAGTATTAATTATTTGTTTTGTCTCTTACTAAAAAAATTATACTATCATACTAATATCATGGTATATGACCAACAAAGAAATGATTAACTAGTATCAAATAAATCAGTTATCTTTTAGAAATTTTGTTTCCAAAATATACAGCCCAACACAACATATAACACCATGTTATCCTATTAATTTTTAGTTTAAGAATATGACTAAGTGGATACAAATCCTCACCAACATGGTGAAAGTTCGGATAATCAATCAACTGAATACGACTACTGTGAGGAAATGCAAAAAAAAAGCAAGAAAACACTTAGAAAAGTGACTAATAGTGACGTCCGGCTGCATGTGGCCCCTCTGTGGGCGCAGGTGGTCCGAGATTTGAAACAGTGCATCCTTTAAGAATCATAACTTATTTTTTGAAGCTCCACCATTTGATTATAAATATCTGAATTTTTTCTCAGGTATATGTAGTGGCGGAGCCAGATTTTTCATTGACAGGGTTCAGAAATAAATATACAGACTAGTCAAAGGGATTTCAACATCTACTATATATACATAAAAATATTTTTGATCATGTAAAAATAGTATAATTTTCGGTCGAAGGGGGTTCATGAACCCCCTGAATTGTATGTGGCTCCGCTACTGGGTATATGCATGAAATTTTGAAGTGAAAACACTCTTGTTTCTTGAAAAACTCTAGTGTGATTTAAGAATCATGGAGTGCATTCATAGTTCGACAGAGTTTTAGGTATCACTATTCTGTCAAAGTGATCCATTTTATTCCGAAAGAATCTAGGTTTTAGGCATCACTATTCTGTCAAGTGATTCAATTTATCTTAGGAGGATATATTCCATAATGTCGGGTACCTGAGGGGAATATTTTCCTTACGAACTCACCGTGAATTCAGTGAACTTGAATTTTCCAATCTTCATCTCTTTTTAAATGTTTGACTTTGCTATTTTCCATAAAGTAGTTTGAACTTTATTTTATTTTATTCATTAGTTGGGTTGAACTTATTGTTAAAATTTAAAGTTGTGAATACAGAGTTACAACTTCATTTGACTGTTCATATGTTAGTTTGAACACGTGTTTGAAATTATTGTTGAAAAATATAAATTTTACTAAATTCAAAAAGCGAAACTCACTCACCAAGGCACACACACTCTCCATATTCACATACACTTCTCGCTCACAACACACACATCCATGATAAGTCATCAATTTCACAACTTGCTAGCACCTTTCAAACTTAAATTATCATGCTTTTTTGTTGATTGATGTTAATCTTATACTTAATGCTCATTTGTAAAGAAAAAAGTTAAAAAGAGAGATGAGCAAGTCTTTCAAGTCAACGAAAGGTCAAATATGAAAGAAAAGAGCCCTAAAGATGAAATGGGTGTGTCGGATGTGCGGGTGATCAAAATGACAAAAACAACCCCATCTTTGCCCAATCTGATATGGATCTGCTTTGCATCTTTTTTGGATATGCTCAAGTAGATCAAGAGTAAGGTGAAATTTCTATAATATTTGAAAAATGTGAAATTGAGGCTTAAATGTGTGTTTTCAACCCATTTTCATTATTATTGAACATTATTGTACTATTCTTGAGCTAAGAGCGCATTAGAGTGATATCTCAAGTGAAGAATTAGGGATATCTATTGAAAATTTATTTAAATTAAATCTTGGATTTTGCATTCTCTTTATTTTCTATGGATTAATTTGATAGAAATTTTGATATATCTCTACTTTCTCTCTCTATGAGTAGCTAATTGTTTTTCTTGGGGTTATGCTTCAATAGATCGTGATTAGTACATACATTTTATTTATTTATCCTCCTAATTAGCTATTTGATATGAATTTTGAATTCATTTCATGTTTTAATTAAGAATTGTGGGTTTCAAACTTCAATTACTTTGGAACTCATATCATCTCTGAAAGAGGGAATATGGGTGATAATGGGTGACAATAACTTGAATTAGTTCATTTAATAGCACCTATTAGACATAAAGATGTTAATTGATGCCATAGATTGATAAAATTGCTACACTTATGAGGCATTCGAAAGAATTCATTTGTGATATTTGGTGTTTTATTAAAAAATTGACACTAATACCTTTAGATCCAGCATACCCATGACTTCTAGCTAAATTTGGACAAATAATCAAATACCCGTGCATGAACTCACATCTCAGAAGGCATAACAATACTTGATTACCTCTAATTGTTTCTAGCTTCGAAATAGTAGTCTTAAAACAAAATTGTTAAATTCTAAATCATTCAAACAAACCCCCCATTTTTAATTTCATGTTTGTGTACCAGACATTACGGGTATAACTCCTTGTTGACTTCTAACACTCGTAAGTACTGAAATCCTTGTCTTCACTCCCTGTGCTTTCGATCCCAACTTCGTTGGATTACTATACTGATCGATGACGATCGCTTACACTTCAAGGGTGTAGTTTGAGCGTCATCTATCCACAATCCTTTCAAATCCATATACACTCTACACACATTTATTCTATGGGTTAGAGAATAGTTTGAGTTTATTTTCTCGCATTTCATTATTTTGGACTATAATAATTAGGACATTATTTTGAACCCATTTTTATGTGTGTGATTATATGTGTTTGAGTTTTTCCAATTGAGTGTTGCCTATTTGAATCGATATAAGTAAATAAAGCAATCGTGCTAAAATCACGAGATGGAGGGGTGTTTCACACTTTCTTCTCGATCAATAGAATTTCTTGACTTGAATCTCTACCACCGATCAGTTTTAGAGTCAACTTGTTTTTAATTAATTGCATCTTTGCTTTGATCATCCTTGGCTTGACACACCAAAACTCGATGTCAAGTGATGACTCTTATCTTTTTTTAGAAAATCCCATTTGAACCTTTTTTTTGTCACTTCCAGTATTTAAAAACTCTTTTGAAGTTCAAATAACATTTTTTTTTTTTTTGGAAAAAAAAGTGACATAATTTAAATGGTTATTCAAAAATTGGGTATATGTGTACTTCAACTTTATGAAATTGAAATTATAAGATCATCACATAGTGTTTTAAAAGAATTAAATTCAGGATTTACTCATTTTCACTTACATTAAGTTATTAACAATTTGTTCTTGTCTTAACATTCTCTTCAATGAAGTGTGGATATTTCAAGAGTTAAAAGTAGGTTGTGCCTTACGCAACTTATTCTTTATGTTTCTCTTTTATTTTTATTTATTTTATGTTTTTTTTTTTAAAAATAAATAATAATTGAGTGAAGTAAACCTGTAAAAAGTAGGGTTAATTTCATGAATGTCACACCCCTTTCTTCTAACTCCGAAAAGAATCGTTTTAAGGTTCGAAAGGGTTTTTATTAAGTGACAAAGGATTAAAAATTTATTTCAAAAAAGGACTATTTACATTTTTTTATTTAGAGTCACCACTTGGCATAATCCAGTGTGCCAAGTCACCATTGGAAAATCCTTTTCAAAATCTTTTGACTCTTTAAACTGGTTTGCGAATAGAGATTCCAGCTAAGAAATTCTGTTGACCGAGGGGAAGGTGTTAGCACCCCTCGATCCCGTGGTTCAACCACGGTCGCTTGGTGGAGCGTATCGGATAATTTTGACACTACGACTGTACAAACCACACAAAAAAACGTAAAACAATCAAACAAACAAACAAAACAAAAACGAATCAAAAGCACGACGTCCAGTCAATTTATACAGTCCAAAATAAAAAATGCAAAAATAAATCCTATCTAACTTACGCTAATCCTAAATACGCTCCCATACTTTACCCGATGCCTCAGGCCTTCGTCACGATCCGCCTTCACCAACATAATACGTCGGGGCATTCCCCGGTGAATAAATGAATGAAACCTCGGAGCATTCCCCGGCTAAATGAATACATCTTCCACATGCGAGAAAAGAGAGTAATTCAACAAACATTCCACATTAATCAACAATCCATAAATTTGCCTACCCCAAACTAAACTTTTGCCGATTAAGATTTCGGCCTTTATCCTATTGAATTCACCAACTTTCTATTTATTTTGATTAAACAAAACAACAATAAACCAAAATTGACCAAAATTCACCCTTTTTATCAGTTTTCAATTCCATCCCAAATTGCCTTTTAACACCAAGTTTCCCCGATTCACGATTATCATTTAAACCATCCATAATCAAAGAACCCAACCATGAATCAAACAAACACTATTCATCAATAAAGATCAAACAACGCATAATA
>NC_061115.1:211586105-211719684 GCF_002878395.1 Capsicum annuum | reverse complement strand
AAGAGCAGAATTGGACCTCAATTGATGATCAAAATCAAGTATCACTCAATCAAAAAGATAAAATCGCCGAAGAACCTAGAATCAAACCCCAACAGCAAAACCCAGCTCCGATATGCACCCATCACATTGTTTCCGCTAATCTAAAACAGAATACGCAATGAACAGAGAAGACCCGTACCTGTTTCCTTCAGAACTTTGGAATTTCAAGCAAGTTTTTGACAGAAAATAGTTGGATTCGAACGAATTTGGGCAAACGGAGATGTTCTCTGGCGAGAAATTGCCGGAGAAGTAACGATAGAAACAGAGGTGGGTTCTGGTGACTAATCTAGGGCTTTTTCGGTGAGTGTTTCACTCTTTTTGTTTCTTCGATCAATTCTGTTTCACTCTCCTCTCTCTTTATCTTATCTCTCTCGCATCTCTCTCCCTCGATCTGCGTGTGTTTTGCATCTGGCTAGTGTATTGATGGTGGGTTCACTGGTGTGTATGAGAATTGAGACGTTGAGAGTGGTTCTTCTGTGTTTTTGATGGTTGATCTTTGTATCTAGAAGATGAGAGAAAAAAAAAGAGCGTATATTACTGTGTGTGTGCCCGTCCTCCCTTTTTTTGGTATCTGATGGTTGTATATTAGATAGGGAAAATGGAGTCCTCCCAAAATCGTGTGGGTCCCCCTGGTTGTATTCTTTTCCAAAAAATGGAAGAAGAGTCCTGGATATTTTTTTTTTGTAATCTGTGGACCCTTAAGTCAATTTATGTGCTATCTTTATATTCTCTTTTTTTGGTCATTTTCTTAAAGTGCAAAAGGGAGTAAAAACGTGACAAAAGGGATTGAGGCTAGGGGGTAGGGTGTAGGGTAGGGTGAGTTGGTTAGGATGAGGAATATTATGGATTAGGGAGTTTGTAATTTTGTTATCAAAGGAATATTTTTGGATTGGATTGGTTAGAGATTTGTTATTATTATTATTATTATTATTATTATTATTTTTTTTTTTTTTTTTTTTTTTGTATTTTGTGGGGTATGATTATATGGTTGAGGGTACACGGTAGGATAAGGTAAAAAATGGAAAAAATGCTTTCTGGGAGGGACAAAATTATGTGTCTACATCATGCCCCTCTTTGCATGTAAACACAAAGTGTTTTTATACACAGAAGTAGACAACGAGACATAATTTTGACCCGACTATTATTCAAAGAGAAGAAACAAAAGGAAGAAGGACAACCGAATTGGAGAGTTGAGTGAGGTCCCGTCGAGGTTCCGGTCCGTGGCTATGTCATTACATCAAAAATGACAATTACAAGTTAAAACATAAATGAAATTATAAAAATCCTATCTATACAGTTTCTGTTGGACTCGTGACTCGAGTTTCATCACTCTATTCTTCGGCGGGCTTCTGACTTGCAATTTCATCAATTTGTTAACTTTCACTTTCTTCACCTTGTTGCTTGACTTTCAAACTCTTCACCTTATTGTTTGACTTTCAACCTCCTCACCTTGTTGCTTGACTTTCAACTTCTTCACCATGTTGTTTGACTTTTCATTTATTCACCCTGTTCTTCAGGAGGGCACCTGAAACCTCATCAAAACTAGAAAGAAAATTATTCCAAATAAAAATTATTGTAAACAGAAATTCCGTTTGCCAGAAAAGTAAAGTTTCAAAAATAGAAATTGAATTTTTACCCCAGTTTATCATCAGAAGACTTTTGGAAAAGTCACATCATATCTACTTGCATGTTGCAATGATGAATCAAGACTCTGACCAAGAAATGAATCTCTTGAGAGTAAAATTGAATAACTAAGACTAGGAAGTGTGTCTCCTAAGAATTAAAGTGAGGGATTCTAACTAGAAAATGCATCTTCTAGAGATACAAGTTTAAGTTAAAAAGTGTGTCACCTGACAAATGAAAACTAGCAAGGAAGTGCATCTCCTAAGGATTAAGTGCAATAACTCGACTAGAAAGTGCATTTTCTAGAAATCAAGGGGACTGACTCGACTAGGAGATATATCTACTAGGAATCAAGACTTAAGTTAGGAAGTGCATTACCCAAAAAGCAAAGTTCGAATTATCCAATCAAGGAAGTGCATCTCCTTACCAATGTTGCTTGAATTATCAAAACAAAGAAGTACATCTCCTTACCAATGTCGCTTGAATTACTCAAACAAGAAAGTGCGTCTCCTTACCAATGCCGCTTGAATTACTCAAATAAGGAAGTGTGTTTCCTCACAAATGTTTATTAAATTAACCAAACAAGGAAGTACATCTCCTTACAAATGTTTCATGAATTAACCAAACAAGAAAGTGCATCTTCTTACGAATGTGCTCAAATTGTCCCAAGCAAGGAAGTGCGTCTCCTTACAAATGTTGCTTGAATTAACCAAACAAGAAAATGCATCTCCTTACAAATGTCGCTTGAATTACCAAAACAAGGAAGTGCATCTCCTAACAAATGTCTCTTGAATTACTCAAACAAGGAAGTGCGTCTCCTTACAAATGTTTCTTGAATTACCTAAAAAGGGAGTACGTCTCCTTACAAATGTTGCTTGAATTACCCTGAACAAGGAAGCGCGTCTCCTTACAAATACCGCTTGAATTACCAAGCAAGGAAGTGCATCTCCTTACAAATGTTACTTGAATTACCAAACAAGGAAGTGTGTCTCCTTACAAATACCACTTGAATTATTCGACAAGGAAGCGTGTCTCCTTACAAATGTTACTTGAATTACCAAATAAAAAAGTGCAACTCCTTACAAATACCGCTTGAATTACAAAATAAGGAAGTGCACTCCTTACAAATATTGCTTGAATTACCAAACAAGGAAGTGCGTCTCCTTACTAATACCGCTTGAATTACCCGAACAAGGAAGTGCGTCTCGTTACAAATGTTGCTGGAATTATGCGTCTCCTTACAAATACCGCTTGAATTACCAAATAAGAAAGTGCGTCTCCTTACAAATGTTGCTTGAATTACCAAAACAAGGAAGTGCTTCTCCTTACCAATGTTTCACGAATTTTCCATGGAAATGTGTCTCCTTACAAACATCACTTAAATTATCCAGACAAGGAAATACATCTCCTTACAAATGCCACTTGCATTTTTCAAGGAAATGTGTCTCCTTGAGAAGGAAGTATACCTCCTAGAGATCTTGAATTATGAGTTTTACCATGGTTTTCATTACCAAACCTGTGCAGCAATATTGCCTCTTGCATTTGTAGAAGTGAGAAATTACGGCCTCTGATGCTAGGCTCTGAAATCCTTGATCTGAATGCAATATGTGTTCCTGTTTCATACAAAGAAAACTTGTGAGTTTTAAAAAAACATGGTGGCTGGTTTGTGGCTTTGGCTTTCGAGTCAATCGCTCTTGCCCCGGTCACATTTAACCTTGCTTCCAACCATTAGCATATGTCATTGCCTTGCTGCATCATTGACCCAGGCTCAGATTATTAAGAGTGACTCTGAGACAAGTACAATATCTCTGCTTTATCATTCTCCTCAGATAAACTCCTTTGAACCTTTGTATTTCCATGAGTTCCCAGACTTGTCTGTTGACAAAAATTTCTGCATGCCCTTTTTTCAGTTCACAATTATGTCTCTTTTATATGCTAGCTTTTGTCTTGCTTTGTGCAATTGAATAAGCTGGTAGCTAGTTTTAAAATCTTTTCTCACTTGTTTTGACATGGCTTGACTCAAAGACAAGAAAAAAAATGACAGTAATTTTTATTTGGACAACTGACCCAATAAAATAAAAATATAAAAGAAGAAAGAAAAGATAATGAATGTCCCCATTTGAAACAAAGAAATGAAATTTATCTAAAAATGACAGTCAACTCGAATGATTATGCCATGCATTTTGGATTAGGTTTCCTGATCTTTCCATCCAAACTCTCACCAATTGTTGTTAAGTTAATAGCCTGGAAATGGAGTTGCTTCCTTAGGTCAATTACTTTTAAGACCTCATTCGGCTAGTGACACCTTGAAGGGTTTTCGCCAACAAGCCTCTCTCATTTTTTTCAGTTCACCATTGTCTTATGGTGCCTGTGAGGGTTTTTCACCATTGAGACTCTTTCATTTTGTTCTCTCAGCTTACTATTTTCCTATGGTGTTCGTGAGGGGTTTTCACCAATGAGATTCTTATTTTTGTTCTCTCAGCTCACCATTTTCCTATGGTGTCCGTGAGGTTTTTTCACCAATGAGATTCTTATTTTCATTTTTCTCAACTCACGGAGGGGTTTCAGCGATAAGACTCTCTCATTTTTATCTCTCTCTCAACTTACCATCACCTTATAGTGTCCGTGGAGGTAAGACTCTCTCATTTTATTTCTCTTCTAATTTCTTATGTTGAGGAAGACAAGTAGTTCCCAAAATGCATCATCATTTCCCTTGCATTCTTAGCCTTAACATTCTCAAAGATTGATCTGAAGGTCTTTCTTTGGTTGTAACTTAACTTTTGGATAGGGTTAGAAAGAAAGGATGGCATGAGACCCAAACGACACTTGAAGTGGGGTAGGACTTACAACTATTGGAATCGACTCAAACAATGAGGATTAACTCATGCCCCAGTTTTTTTTGACTGGGTGACTCCAATTGATTTATTTGGTTGGACCGAGCCCAGAATAGGGTAGCCTACGTATCTCATCCCCAAAAGAGGAGAATCAGGTTACGCGTAGTTTTGGCAGCTTGTTCCTTTGCTTGATTCTGATTTTCTTTTTTTTTCTTTTTTTTTTCTCTTATTCACTCTTTTCACTTTGCGATTCTTTTTTTTTTCTAACTCTATTTTTCTTGACACTTCTTTTTTTGTTTTTGGAAATATTTTTGTCTCTTTTTGAAACTTTTCTGACTTTATCTTTTTACTCATCACTTTTCTTTGAACTTTGTTGACCCTATCTTGATTCCAAAAGAGGGGTATGAAAGAAAATAACACTAAGGATCAAATGGGGTAAACAAAGGATGACATAATATTTGGATAGCAGAATGAAATGCCTTCATCATATCAATCCTTGAGAATGCAAGTACATAACATGCAATTGGAAAGTAGGAGATAAAGATCATGTGTGACACTTTAATAACACTAACTTAAACTGAATCTGTGTCACTTCTTCTTCTATACTTGTCCAGCGTACGACTCTACCTTTGTTATGCATCCCTCACATCGAGTGATTCATGCTTTTGTGGAGCTGATTATCTTCTTATTTCTCTTGATATAGGGATCACACGTCTACTATTTGACCTAATTGGGACCTGCCTTTCGATCGATGACCAAGTTGTTCTTGTGATTCTCCAAATAATTGCCTTAACTTGTCACCAAATGTCTCAGCACTATCTATTTTCTCATATGCTCTTTTTTTCTAACTTTAACCTTCTGATTCAATGTTCATGCTTTAACTGGATTTTAAGATCTGAGTGAAAATTTCACTAGCATGTCATATCACTAGAGTCAACATAAAATGTACTATGTAAAGAAAACAAACAAACAACACATATTTAAAACACAAAGGAAAATGGGACACTTCATTTAGTTGAAACAAAAGATAGAAGGGTTTTAACATAATGACAAAGGGACAAAAAAAGATAGATCCCGAACTACAATCTTGAAATAATTCGGGTAACAAAAAATAAAACAAAACAAACTACCAGACCACTTCCTAGTAGGGAGGGGTGACTTCTGAATTGCTCAGCCTAACATCTTAGCCACTGGTTTGCATATTAGCATGACTAGAACTTTCCTCACCGTCAATGTTTTGCACCATAATTGATTTATCTTGAATCATCTTTTCAATTTCTCTTTTCAAAGCATGACAATCTTTAAAACTGTGATCCTGAACATTAGAATGATATGCACATTGTACATCAGGATCAAAACTTCTTGAATGTGGGTCAGGAGTATACCCAAGGAGAGGAGTGATCATGCCCTATTATAACAATCTCTAGAATAAACTTGCATACGACTCTCCAATTGGTGTGAAGCTATCCCTCAACTTTTGTCTTATTTCATTATTTGGATTAAATTAAAAACCAGGCCTAGAAGGGCTTTGGTATGTATGTAAAGTTGGAGGATGACTCAGCAGAGTTGGCGCGCGCTAGTGTGGATAAGATGGAGGTTGAACACAAGGTTGCACATTATACACTTGATATAGAGGTGGGGGAATGGGATATAATGGATTTTGGTAAAGATTCTATGGAGCTTGGGCATAAACTTGGGTTTGAGTTTGTGGGTAACGATGGTGTGGTCCTCTTGACCATGCCTGTTGTCCAGCTGCAGTGGCAGATGCATCTTCCTCATTCTTCTTTCCTCCAACACTTTCCGAATCTTTTTGCATTGCTTGAGTAGTCACTTTCAATGTTGCAAAACTCACAATGCGACCGGTCTTAATTCCATTCTCTATTATCTCCCCCATTTTGAGGACCTCAATAAATGGCTTGCCTAATGCAGGTAACAATTGTTGATAATATATTTCATCCTGCGCTTGAATAAATGCCTCCATTATCTTACTTTCTTTCATTGGTGGTTTCACCGTAGCATCTTGTTCACGCTATCTAATTGCATACTCTCTAAAAGTTTTAGTACTCTTTTTCTTTATATTAGTCAGGAATTTCTCGTCAGGAATCAACTCCATATTATATTGAAATTATTTCACGAATTCATTAGCCAGGTCATCCCAGCTGATCCACTTATCGATGTCTTGGTCAACAAACCATTCTGAAGCTAGGCCTGAAAGACTCTTACCAAAATATGCCATGAGTAATTCTTCCTTCCCCCCAGCACCCCTTAATTGGTCGCAATAACATCTCAAATGTGCTACAGGATCTCCATGTCCATCATACTTCTCAAACTTTGGCATTTTAAAACCAAAAGGAAGATGAACCCCTGGAAACATGCATAGATCTTTATATGAGACACTTTTGTACCCCCAAGTTCCTGGAGGTCTTTCATAGCCAGTTCTAAACTTCTCAATTTTCTGGTCATTTCCTTTTGTTCTTCTGTTATAATAGGCTTCTCAGTGTTAAGAGAAAATTCAGGCGGGTGAGTATAGCCATAAGGATTAGTCGACTTAAATGTGGGCTCAATAGCATGATGTTGATCAATAAAAATATTCAATACAGGCTCTCTCGCAGAGTGGGGAGGCACAACTTGCGGATAAAACTCAAAAGTAGGAGCTTCAGGTTAGGGTGGTGCTACAAAAAAAATAAACAGTGGGTGGAGCCGAGCATGTGGTAGCTTTGTGTTGAGGAGTAAGGAAATAAATATTGTAAGTGTTTGGATAGTGTTGCCCCGGAGCAAGTCCTGATGCATGTTGTGGTGTGTCAACAGAAATAGGAAACTGTGTATGTGACACTAGAGGCAAGTTAGAAAGATATTTCAGATTATCAGTGGGAAATAGAGGATGTGGCAACCCATTAGCCCAAGCTCGATGCATTTCTATCATTTGTTGCCTTAATTTTTGAATCTCTTTATTATCTCCTAAATTCTCGTTACCCGAACTCCCTATCTGATCAGTGACAACAAACTCGATATCCTTGTTAGCCATAACTTCCTCTGTGACTTGGTGCAATATGGAGGACCAGCCAAAATGCCACAAACCAACCGCCTTAAACTAACTGGACAAGAGATAGCAAATGCGTTAGAGTTCAACACTTTCTCAAAACCTTTTTCTTTTTCCTTCTTCTTTTTTTGAAAAGATCACCGAACCCAAGAAGGGCGCCTACGTATCTCACTCTCGAGGGAGGAGAATCAGGTGTGCGTAGTTCGTGAAGTCTTGCCAAAATAACCAATTAAACTCTTTTTCTATTCCTTGAAACTTTAAGAAGAAAAGAAAATAACAATTTGTCAAAAGAATTGATGAAAATCTTTTTGATTTTTCAGCTTTAAAATTCCTATACAAAATGAAACCTATGATTAATAAAGAAAAATCTTTTGGATTTTCAATTTTGCATTCATACGTAAATAAAACTTGAAACTATAAAAGGAAAATATTTTTGTAGTTTTTTTCTTGAAGATGTATATGAAACACCTACTCTAAACGAAGAGTGAATAAAATATTTTTTTCGATTTTGGAAAAAAAATTCCCGAACCCACAATAGGCTGCCTACGTATCTCACTCCCGTGAGAGGAGAATCACGGATGCATAGTTCGTCCAGGTTGGACAATTAAGGATTAAAGAACTAACAAAATCTTGACTTGAGAGACATGACTGCACGATGAAAATAAAATCTTTTTGGGTTATTAATTTGTCACTTCATACAAAAATGACACCAACAACTATGAAATAAAAATCTTTTTTGAAATTTTCGAATTATGAATGCATGGTAAAGGAATAAAAGGAAAATCTTTTTGAGAAAAATGAGTGCGAAAGGTAATTTTTTTTTTTTTTGAATTTTTGGATTGTGAAAGAAAATCAAAAGTCATAAAGAACTCTAAAAACTTACGAAACACTCTTTTTTTCTTTTCTATTATTTTTTTTCAACATTTCTTGTCTATGCACCTTACTTCTAACACATGATTTCCCCAAATCAGTCTGTCAAATGACCATATTACCCTCAAAGATGCAACATTTAGTACATAGGGATGCTTTTAGAGGTGAGTCTCCTATAAAGGGCCACGTGGGTCCTGCTGGTCTCAATATGATGTAAATAAACATGACCTAAAGGCTGACCTACGCTGGGATTTACAACAAGGCTATTCGGGAGAGCGTATGGTCGATAGTGGCTTGCTTTAGCTGGACACCTACTCCATACAATCCAACGGCTCTCCCTCCTAAAATAAGGGTAACTCAACTATAGGTTGTGTACACACGTGTACTATGGACTTGTTGCAGAAAGAAAGACTCGGTTCATGCACATAATGCCAAATATAAAATGATAACACATAAAGTAAAAACTGTAAAGAAAGAGCACGTAGGCACTCAACAATGATAAACAATAACACAAAATAACACAAACAAATGCCTATACACCTATAGTGCCAAACTAAGCCGATACAACTCCAAAAATAAGCCTGAATTCTGAAAAATCCCCAGCAGAGTCGCCAGAGCTGTCACATCCCTTTTTTCTAACTTCGAAAAGAATCGTTTTAAGGTTTGAAAGGGTTTTTATTAAGTGACAAAGGATTAAAAATTTGTTTCGAAAAAGGACTATTTATATTATTTTATTCAGAGTCGCCACTTGGCATAATCCGATGTGTCAAGTTACCATTGGAAAATCCTTTTCAAAACCATTTGACTCTTTAAACTGGTTGGTGAATAGAGATTCCGGCTAAGAAATTCTGTTGACCGAGGGGAAGGTGTTAGGCACCCCTCAATTTCGTGGTTTGACCACGGTCGCTTGGTGGAGCGTATCGACTAATTTTGACACTATGAATGTACAAACCACACAAAAACATGTAAAGCAATCAAACAAAGAAAACAAAAATAAATCAAAAGCACGACGTCCAGTCCAATTTATACAGTCCAAAATAAAAAATGCAAAAATAAATCCTATCTAACTTACGCTAATCCTAACTACGCTCTCGTGCTTTACCCAATGCCTCGGGCCTTCATCACGATCCGCCTTCACCAATATAATACATCGGGGCATTCTCGGTGAATAAATACATGAAACCTCGAGGCATTCCCCGGCTAAATGAATACATCTTCCAAATGCGAGAAAAGAGAGTAGTTCAACAAACATTCCACATTAATCAACAATCCATAAATTTGCCTACCCCAAACTAAACTTTTGCCTATTAAAATTTCAGCCTAGAATGTTATCCTATTGAATTCACCAACTTGCTATTTATTTCGATTAAACAAAACAACAATAAACCAAAATTGACCAAAATTCACCCTTTTTATCAGTTTTCAATTCCGTCCCAAATTGCCTTTTAACACCAAATTTTCCCTATTCACGATTAGCATTTAAACCATCCACAAAGAACCCAACCACGAATCAAACAAATACTATTCATCAATAAAGATCAAACAATGCATAATATTCAATTTAATGCATCGAATATGAAAAATAATAAAATAAAATGAGTGAAGAGCATAATTGGACCTCAATTGATGATCAAAATCAAGTATCACTCGATAAAAAAGATAAAATCTGCGCCGAAGAACCCGAATCAGACCCCAACAGCAAAACCCAGCTCCGATATGCACCCGTCACTTTGTTTACGGCTAATCTAAAATAGAATACACAACGAACAGAGAAGACCCGTACCTGTTTCCTTCAGAACTTTGGAATTTCAGGCAAGTTTTTGACATAAAACAGTCAGATTCAAACGAATTTGGGCGAACGGAGATGTTCTCCGGTGAGAAATCGCTGGAGCAGTAACTATAGAAATAGAGGTGGGTTCTGGTTACTAATCTAGGGAATTTACGGTGAGTGTTTCGTTTTTTCTGTTGCTCCGATCAATTCTGTTTCACTCTCCTCTCTTTTCATCTTATCTCTCTCACATCTCTCTCCCTCGATCTGCGTGTGTTTTGCATCTGGCTGGTGTATTGATGGTGGGTTCGCTGGTGTGTATGAGAATTGAAACGTTGAGAGTGGTTCTTCTGTGTTGTTGATGGTTGATCTTTGTATCTAGAAGATCAGAGAAAAAAATGAGCGTATATTGCTGTGTGTGTGGCCGTCCTCCCTTTTTTTGGTATCTGATGGTTGTATATTAGAAAGGGAAAATGGAGTCCCCCCAAAATTGTATGGGTCCCCCTGATTGTATTCTTTTCCAAAAAATAGAAGAAGAGTCCTGGGTATCTCTTTTTTTTTTTTTTTTTTGTAATCTGTGGGCCCTTAAGTCAATTTATGTGCTATCTCTATATTCCTTTTTTTGGTTATTTTCTTAAAGTGCAAAAGGGAGTAAAAACGTGACAAAAAGGATTAAGGCTAGGAGGTAGGGTGTGGGTAGGGTGAGTTGGTTAGGATGAGGAATATTATGGATTAGGGAGTTTGTAATTTTGTCATCAAAGGAATATTTTTGGATTGGATTGGTTAGAGATTTGTTATTATTATTATTATTATTATTATTATTATTATTATTATTATTATTTGTATTTTGTGGGGTATGATTATATGGTTGAGGGTACATGGTAGGATAAGGTAAAAAATGGAAAAAATGCTTTCTGGGAGGGACAAAATTACGTGTCTACAATGAATAACAAATCACTTAATTTTTACTTTATTGTACTAAGCTTGTTAGTTTATGTTGGTAAAATTACAATAAAAATACAATTGCAAATTACAGGTGAAGAAAATATAAAAGACTATCTTTTTCTTCTTCATCTGAGGCGCGAATATCTCGCTCTCTTTAAGGAGATTCAAGCCCACTGCAGCAAATGTTTCACCGATCCAGTAGTAATCTTCTTAACTTATCCCCTTTAGGATACAACAGCCTTCTCACAATAACTCAACAACTCTGGACAAGAGTTGAGTTCAAAGCTCCACAAAAAGAATACCTCCCTTCAACTAATAAACTCTCCTTTTTACTAACTTTTTTATGAACTCTATAATATCTTATGTGTATGTGTATACCAAAACCATGCAAGACCACCTCTATTAATAGGAGAGGAAGTCTTCCATGCAATGAATAGGAAAATGTAAATGGGATAGTAAAGATGGAATATCAATAACTTTTAGGTTACAAGAGTTACAAGAGTTATATGAGTTACACCAACATAAAGAATAAAATAATGGAGGAATAAAGAGTGAGAGGTTACAAGAAACTTATGTCTTCATTCTACCACCACTAACTATTGTAATTAGAGGCTCGTAAACCACAATGAAATGGGAGTTAGGAGGATGAAACAATGCAGTCATTACAGCCAATTGATGGCATTAAGGTTGGCAGCAATTGCCAACAAAAAACTATTGCAACCTCCCACAAAGTAAAGGTCTTAAAGGGCCATTCTAATAATGAATTAGGCATAATAATATTAAATAATAATAATATTAAAATGCAACATCAATCCCACACTCATTTTAATATTAATAAGAGAGTCTACTAGCTGAAGGAAGACTACTATGCATAATGAAGGTGTGCTCTGCATTGAACCTTCATTTAATAAAACAATAATTTTTATTCCAGAGTCGTAGTGGTCTCAGACTTGAACTATGACTGCTTAAGGAAAATAAAAAAAGTTACTGCTTACATATAATAGTCAAGGTGTGTACATGAACTTTATAGCCAGCAGATTACGACTTTTTGCTATTCCAGTTTCATGAGTGCCTTTGAGAATAAGCCTAGTTTTCATAGGAAGCGGCCTACCTCCAGACTCACATAGGTGAAATCCGTCAAGAGTGCTCCTGTAATTTTAGCACCCCACTCATACGAGCTACATATTTTAATTAAGAGTTTTTAAATTCAACCTCACTCACATTATAAGTTAATGCACTCACACCATAGAGAGGGATAAAAAATAGTGCATTTTTCACAACAAGTCATCATGTGATTCATTTTTCCCATTGAACCTGGTTATAGGATCTCTAGTCCTCAGATTGGGTTTCCTCACATATGACTCAAGATTTAATAGGCTTCAATCCTATCCCCCTCGATGTGCTCCAGACCTTTTCTCTTGCTAAGGCCTTAGTCAATGGATCTGCAAGATTGTCAAAAGATTTGACATGATCAATATTAATGGAATCATTTGTCAAATATGATCTCACATTACTGTGTTTTCTCCTTATCGGTTTGGATTTACCATTGTAATAGCGGTTTTTAACTCTACCAATTGCAGTTGAGCTATCACAATGAATTAAAATAAGAGGAATTGGTTTTTTAAAATGAGGTATTTGAAATAACAAATCTCTCAACCAATTCGCTTCCTTACTAGCTAAAGCTAAAGCAATTAGTTCAACTTTCATGGTATAGTTAGCAATAATTATTTATTTTTTAGACTTCCAAAAACTAGCACCACCACCCAAAGTAAAAATATAACAATAGTAGATAAGAAATCACCCGATAAAGTGTTCTAATTTGCATCACAAAAGCCTTCAAGTATAGCAGGATATTTTTTATAGAATAAATCATAATTTTCATTCCAATTAAATATCTCATTACTCTCGTTACATCATGCCAATGTTCATTACCTGGCTTACTAGTAAACTTGCTAAGTACTCCTACTGCATATGCAATATCAGACCTAGTGCAATCAGTCACATATCTCAAACTTCCAAGTATGCTAGCATATCCCTTTTGATTTATAATATCATTTTCACTTTCAGCAGGAAACAAGTGAGCACTAGAATCAAATGGAGTTACAACATGCTTGCAATCAAGGAAATTGTATTTTTTCAATATTTTCTCAACATAATGTGACTGGTCAAGGAAAATTCCACCACATGTTCTGTAATTTTTATTCCTAGAATATAATTTGCCTCACCAAGATCTTTCATATCAAAATGACTTCTAAGAATATTTTTAGTTTCACCAATAACATTTATATTGAAGCCAAAGATCAATAAATCATCAACATATAGGCAAACAATAACATGCGAATTATTCCAAGACTTATGATATGTGCACTTATCACACTCATTTGTTTTAAACACATTATCAATCATGTAGGAATCAAACTTTTTATGCCATTGGTTTGGTGCCTGTTTTAAGCCATATATGGATTTATTAAGTTTATACACTTTGCTTTCTTGGATAACCTCAACAAAATACTTGGGTTGTTCCATGTAAATCTCCTCATTTAGGTCTTCATTTTAAAAAGCAGTTTTTACATCCATTTGATGAATTTGTAAATCAAAATTTCCACAATAGCCACTAAAAGTCTAATGAATGTAATTCTAGTTACCGGAGAAAAAGTATCAAGAAATTCTATGCCTTCTTGTTGTTTAAAACCTTTAGCCACTAGCCTAGCTTTGTATTTATCAACAGATCCATTCGGTTTTAAATTTTTACGTGATACCCATTTACATCCAATTGATTTACAACCCGGTGGTAAATCAACTAGCTTTCAAGTTATATTGAAAATTGGCTATTCCATTTCATCATTTACAACCTCTTTTCAGAAAATAGCATCATGTGAAGACAAAACTTCTTTTAAAGTGATAGGGTCATCTCCAATGTTAAAATCATAATAATCAGAACCAAAATCTTTTTCTACTCTAGATCTTTTACTTCTTCTTAACTCAAAATCATCATTTTCTTTATTTTTTAAAGTAGAAGTAGAAGAACTAGGTAGTGACAAAATATTTTCTTTCGTCCTTAGACCCCCACTATTTTTAGAATCAAAGGGAAATTATTTTCATGAAAAATAGTGTGACCTGATTCTATTATCACACTATCTTCAAGATTAAAAAATCTATAGACCGTACTATTTGAAGCATAGACAAGAAAAGCACAAGTAGTAACTTTTTTACCCAACTTAGAGATTTTAGGATCTATTAACCTTACATAGGCTAAGAAACCCCAAACTCTAAGATATCCCAAATTTGTCTTGTGACCTTTCCACAACTCAAAAGGGTGTTAATTTGGTCTTTTTACGAGGCACACAATTCAACACATAACAAGCAGTCAAAAGAGTTTCACCCCAAAAACTTAAAGGTACACAAGACTCAATTAACGTGGCATTAATTAACTCAACCAAAGTTCTATTCTTCTTTTCCTCCACACCGTTAGATGCAAGAGAATAAGGAGGAGTAGTTTCATGAATTATAATCAATGATCCAAAAAAATAATTGAACTCATGTGACTCATATTCACGTCCTCTATCACTTCTAATTCTTTTTATTTTTATTTCAAACTGATTTTCAACTTCATGGAGAAAAGTTTTAAATTCTCAAATGCATCATTTTTATTTTTCATTAAGTAAACATATGTAAACTTAGAAAAATCGTCAATGAAAATGATAAAATATCTATTTTCTCCACAATTTAAAATTCCACCAAGTTCACAAAAATGTATGAACTAATTCTAATAATTCAAATTTTCTTTCAACTTGAAAATGAGGCCTTTTTATGATTTTGGCTTTATTACAAGCCTCACATTTTTTATAGTTCTTTTTGATCACTAGAATTAATCCTAAACTACTCATTATTCCCACATAACGATCATTTATGTGACACAAATGAGCATGCCAAAAATTAGTAGAAGAAAGCATATAAATAGAAGTAGATGTTTTATTCATTTCAACATTCAATTTGAGCATACCATCACATGCATACCCCTTTTCCACAAAAACATTATTCTTAATAATTACATACTGATCAGATTCAATAATCCGTTTAAAGCCTGCTTTATTAAGAAGAAAACTAGACATCAATTTATTCTCATAGAAGGAGTATAAAGTACATCTTTTAAGATTAATACCCTTCCATAAGTAAACCTCAGCTCGACATCTCCTATTCCAAGTACTTGAGTTGTGTGTGAATCTCCAAGCATGATGGTTTTGGATTCCTCAAAATTTATATATTTTTTAAACCAGTCTTTATCATAACAGACATGACGGTTTGTACCAAAGTCAGCCCACCATCCATCAATATTCTCCACCATGTTAATAGCTGTTATCACTGCCACAAATGGTTCTTTGGTAACGTTTATTTGAGGTGTAGACCCACATTTTTGAAATCTGCAAAATTGAGCAATATGCCCAGTCTTGTCATAAACAAAGCACGGTCCTTTTTATTGTACATGTTGATTTTTTGCTTGGTTAATTTCACCTGTCTACCATCATTTTTCTTGATCTTTTTTCTTCTTAGGCCTCGAAGTAGTATTTTTGTTAGTTTCAGGGATAACATTATTTGAAGAAGTTAAATTTACCTTCAGTGTGATGTTCTCTTCTGATTTCAAAGGTGCGTCTTGGCCCCTTGGTTCTTCTTCCATGCGGATTTTCATTACAAAAGTCTCAAGAGAAGTTTTCTTTTGCTTGTGGTGCATAGTTTTTTGAAATTTCTTCCACGAAGGTGAAAGTTTATCAATTATGCCACAAATAATATGGTTATCTCCAATTTTGACTTCTTCGAACCTGAGCTCGCCAACAATCATTATGAAATTCCAAGCTTGGTCTACCACTGATTTATTGTCCATTATTTGAAAACAGAAAAATCTGCTAGCCGCATATTTTTTCGCTCCCACCTCTTCAGTGTCATACTTACTCTGCAAGGCTTTTCAAATTTCCTTTACACTAGAGTAAGTTCTATCATAATAATCATAAAAATTATCGGATAGATAATTAAGAAGAGAATACCGGCACTTGTAGGAGTCACCCTCATATTTTTCAACTTTCTCTTTAAGAGAGGTAAGTTCATCATTGGTCATGAAAGAGTTATCTACTTTATTTGGGTTTTTCTCAGTTAATAACACATAAGAAAAGTTTAGAAGACTTAAGTAGACAAATACTTTATCCTTTCATCTCTTGAAGTGAGTACCATTGAATCGAAATGGCTTGTTTAGATCTCCATTGAATCTTCTTAAAATTGTTGGTGAAATTACAATAAAAATAAAACTGAAAATTACAAGTGAAGAAAATATAAAAGACTATCTTTTTCTTCTTCGGCTGAGGTACAGATATCTCGCCCTCTTTAAGGAAATTCAATCCCACTACAGCAAATATTTCACCGGCCCAATAGTAATCTTCTTGACTTGTTCCCTCCAGGATACAACTGGACATGCGGATTTTTTGTTAGTTTCAATGTGTCTTAGCCCACAGATCTAGAGTGGGTGTAGGCTCCAAAAAATATTTTTTGCAAAACTTCTTGGCGGTCCCCTGACAACCTATTAAATGGATTGGACGACTTTGGCAGGCTGGGGGAACCATTTTCCAACTCAAAAGGGCGAAACAACAGAAATTGTGGGGTTTATTGTGAATATTGGTAGGTGTTAGCCCATGGATCGGTGGGTGGGAAGCAAAAAATATTTTGGGTAAAACTTCTCAGGCGGTCCTTCGACGGCCTATTATATGGACCAAATTGCATTGGTGGACCCGGGGGATACTTTTTCCTAGTCAAATAGGCAAAATAGCAGGAATTATAAGTTTTTTTGCGATTTTTGATGGGTGTTATCCCACGGATCAGGGGTGGGTACAGTCATTGAAAAAAATTGGTAAAACTTATCGAGCGGTCCCCCGATTGCCTATTAAATAGATTAACTTGCTAGGGCGGTCCCTCGATGACCTATTAATTGGATTGGCTTGCTTTGTATGATACAAATACAGGAAAGTCATTTTCCAAGTCAAACAAACCAAACAACATAAATTATAGATTTTTTGTGATTTTTGGTGGGTGTTAGCCCACAGATCGGGGGATGGGTGCGGGCTTCAAAAAATTTTTGGGCAAAGCTTCTCAGGTGGGCCCTCAACATCCTATTAGATAGATTGGATTTCTTTAATGAGTTGGATGAGCCATTTTTTAAGTCAAACGAGCAAAATAATTGGAATTATGGGGGTTTTACAACTTTCTGTGGGGGTGAGCCCACAAATCGTGGGATGGGTGCGGGCTTTAAAAAAAATTTAGGTGAAACTTCTTGGGCCATCCCAAACAATCTATTAAATGGATTGGGTTGCTTTTGCGAGCTCGGGGAAGCCATTTTCCATGTTAACAGGTGAAGTGGCAAGAATTGCAAGGTTTTTGCGACTTTTAATAAGTGTTAGCCCACGGATAGGAGTGGGGTACGGGCTCCTAAAAATTTTTTTTACAGAAACTTCTCGGGCGGTTCTTTGATAGTCTATTAAATATATCGAGTTGTTATGGCGAGACATGAGGAGCCATTCTTTAAGTCAAATAGGTGAAAAGACAAAATGATAGATTTTTATGACATTCGATAGGTGTTAGCCTGCAGATTGAGGGTTTGCTATGAGTTTCGAAAAATATTTTGAGTGAAACTTTTAGGTTGAGCTCTGAATGTCCTATCAAATGGATCGAGTTTCTTTTGCGGTATTGGGTGAGCCATTTTCCTACTCTAACGATCAAAATAATAGGAATTGTGAGTTTCTTGCGACTTTTGGTGGGTACTACCCCATTGATTAGGGTGTTGGTGCAGGCTCCGACAAAAATTTTAGGCAAAATTTCTCGGAAGTCCCCAGATGACCTATTAAATAGTTTGGGTTTATTTTATGGGGTCGGGGGAACCATTTTCCTAGTCAAACAAAAGAAAAGATAGGAATTACAAATTTTCTTTCGACTTTTGGTGGGTGTAATACTCGGATCGGTGGGTGGGTGTAAGATTCATAAAATAATTTGTCTATAACTTCTCCAACGGTTCCCCGGTGACCTATTAAAGAGATTGGGTTGCTTTGTCGATATCATAGGAGCTATTTTCTAAGTCAAACAGGTGAAACGACAGGAATTGTGAGTTTTTGCGACTTTCGATGGGCTTTAGCCCACAGATTGAGGGATAGGTGCGAGCTTCGAAAAATTTTTTGGACTAAACTTCTCGAGCGTTCCCCCAACATCCTATTAAGTATATCGATTTCTTTGGCGAGGTTAGGGGATCCATTTTCAAAATCAAATGGGAGAAGCGATCAAAATTACATGTTTTTTACAATTTTTTGTTGGTGTTATCACATGGATGGGGGTGGGTGCAGGCTCCAAAAATTTTTTTTGGATGTAATTTCTCGGGCAGCCTCCCAACGGCCAATTAGATGGATCGAGTTGCTTTAGTAGGGTTTGGGTAGCCACTTTCCAAGTCAAACAAGCTAAAAATAGGAATTATAGGTGTACTGCAACTTTCAATAGGTGTTAGCACACGGATCGAGGGTGGGTACGAGTTTAAAAACAATTGGATAAAACTTGTCGAGCGATACCCCAAAGACCTATTAAATAGATCGAGTTCCTTTGGCAGGACTGAGGGATCCATTTTCTAAGTCAAACAGGCAAATTGTAGGAATTACGAGTTTTTTACGACTTTGAATGGGTGTTAGCCCATGGATCGAGGGTGGTGTAACAAATTAGTGCAAATTATTGTCTTATTTAATTTACTGCATTTACCAGGTCAAAGTAATAACTAGGTGAGGTTTGTTCACCTTATAAAGTGGCTCAGAAGTTAGTACTTTCAGGAGTAAGTTAGGTGGAATAAAACGTTCAAGTTAGGAGTTATATTTGTAGTAGGTGTCTCTATATATAGAGTAAAGTTGTTCTGTTTTCCCTTGTAATTTCAGTCGCCATATTTTCTATTCAAGAAAAAGCTTTCAGCTATTTTATTTTCCTTCACTTTTCTTGTTCTATAACTTCCCCTGCTCAATACTTTTGTTATATGGTATCAAAGATGGGTTCAAGAGAGGAATTCTTTTTCTTTTCTATCTTTTTGTCTATCAATTTACTCTTTTGGAGAAGTTTGAAAAGTGTGACAAGAAAGCTTTTGTCGTTTGTAGAAATGGAGGCATCAAACTGGGGAAATACTCAATATGGAATAGAAAAACTTATAGGCACTAACAACAAGTATTGGAGAATGTGTATGGAAGCATACCTTCAAGGTCAGGATCTGTGGGATTTAATTGTAGGAACTGATTTAATAATCTCATCCAATATTCCTGAGAATGATGAATCACGAAGGAAATGGAAGATCAAGTGCGGAAAAGCACTCTTTCCTTTGAGGACTTCTATCAGCAAGGAGTTCATTGATCATGTTCGTGATGTTGTCTCTCCAAAAGAAGTTTGGGACACGCTCGGAAGGCTGTTTGCCAAGAAAAATACAGCAAGGCTGCAACTATTGGAGAATGAGTTGGCAATGTTACAAAAGGGAGGTATATCTGTCTCAGATTACTTTTTGTGAGTTAAAAGTATCTGTGCTGAAATTTCATAGATTGATCCGGAGGAGAAGATTAGTGAGTCGCGCCTACGGCGCTATCTTATTCGTGGATTGAAAAAGGAGTACGGTCCTTTTGTCACTTCCATTCAAGGATGGCCGCAACAACCATCTGTTGAGGAATTGGAGAACATGCTTTCTAATCAAGAAACTTTATCTAAACAAATGGCTAAGAATCTTGAAACTGACGGTGTTCTATTTTCTAAAGAGAAGTCGAACAAGAAGAATACATCAACTTGGAACAAAAATAAAGAAGAAGAAACAACCACAGAAAAAGGTGGAAATTCACATAATAATAGGAAGTGCTACAGATGTGGGAAAATTGGGCACATCAAGAAAAACTGTCGAGTAAAGCTTTCTAAAGCCAATGTTGCGTGCACCAATGACGGAGATGAGCAAACGAAATGACAGCAATGTTTTAGCATCGAAGCTGTTGAACAAAAGTCAGCACAAGATTTTGTTAATTATGCTAACAATAATACGAGGGAGGAGTGGATTATTGATTCAGGGTGCTCTTATCATGTCACTGGAGATGATTCTTTATTCTCTGAGATGCGAGAACATCATGGAGATCGAGTCATTATCACAGCAGATAACTCAACATATCCAGTAGCAAAAGGAGTTGTGACGATTGAGGTTGATGATAAATCCAAAAGTATCAAGTTCCAGGATGTTTATCATGTTCCAGGTTTGAAGAAAAATCTAGTCTCTGTTCCACAAATTACTGATTCTAGAAAATATGTGTTTTTTGGTCCTACTGATATGAAGGTGCTTGAAAAATGTAAAAGAAATATCTGCTGATATTATTTTTACTGGCGAGAGGAAAGGTTCTTTGTTTGTTATGTCAACAGGTGAATCTTATGTAAAGAAAACAAGCCAAACTGATAGTGCTACAATTTGGCACGCACACTTGGGTCATGTGGGCTACCAAATATTGCAACAGATTTCTTCTAGAAAGTTGGTAGATGGCATGCCAACCTTGAAGAATGTACGTGAAGATGAGATTTGTCAAGACTGCCAATACAAAAAATCTCATCGTCTTCCTTTCAAAAGGTCATCAAATAGGAGAAACGTGTTGTTTGAATTGGTTCGTACAGATTTGATGGGACCAACAAGAACACCAAGTTATAGCGGGTATCGCTATGTTATGGTGTTGGTGGATGATCACTCTAGGTTCACTTGGGTGAAATTTTTAAACGAGAAGAGCGAAGCATTATCCAGGTTTGTGGAGTTCAAAATGTTGTTGCAAATGAGTTCGGAAAGAAGATAAAATGTCTTCGTAGTGATAATGGTGGAGAATATATGTCAGATGACTTCTTCCAGTACTGTCATGACAACAGAATTCCTCGTCAAATGACTTGTCCAGATACTCCTCAGCAGAATGGAGTTGCAGAAAGAAAGCTTGCTTATCTTACTTTAGTTTGTCTTTCATGGATTCATGACAAGAATCTTTCTCGAGAGCTTTGGGCAGAAGCTATTCAATGTGGATGCCATGTGACAAATAGGCTGCCTCCTTGGCCAGGTACACAGAAATCACCTTTTGAACTTTTATATAGTCAGAAGCCAAATGTGAACTATTTTCGGGTTTTTGGTTCTACTTGTTATGTTCATGTTCCCAGAACTAATAGAACCAAACTTGATCCGAAAGCAATAAAATGTGTATTTGTTGGCTATGACTCTTATAGGAAGGGCTGGAGATGCATGGATCCAAAGACAAACATGTTTACCATTTCTAGAGACGTGGTATTTGATGAAACGTCATCTTTGTTTTCTTCTCAAAAGCTTGTTGTTCTGGTTGGTGATCAAGATAATTTGGAGTTATTATTTCCTAAAGTAAATGTGTTAACACCTTGTAGTGAAGAGGGATAAAGTGTATCTCCAAATCAAAATATTTCAGAAGATGCATCTCCAAGTCAGAATATTACATAGGAAGGAAATGGTGAACAACAAGCAGCAAGAAGAGCAAGAAGGTCAACAAGGGAGAAAAAGCAGCCGGACTGCCTCAAAGATTATGAGGTCAAACTTAAAAGTTATCTGTGACCTCGTGTTTCTTTATAGGAGCACTAACTATGGAAGAACAATTAAGTTATGAAGAAGCAAAGGGCTGTCCACATTGGGAAAGAGCGATGCAAGAAGAGATTGACGCCTTAGACAAGAATGAAACTTGGGAATTGGTACCCAAACCAAAAAAATGCAATCCAGTCACTTGTAAATGGGTATTTCGCTTGAAGAAAAAATCTGATGGTAGCATTGACAGGTTTAAAGAGCGTCTAGTTGCTCATGGGTTTTCTCAAAACTATGGAATAGATTATGAGGAGACGTTTAGTCCGGTAGCGAAGATGGTGACAATAAGGTCACTTATTTCGCTAGCTGATTTCAAAAGTTAGAAGCTATGACAGCTCGATGTAAAGAACACATTTCTTTACGGAGAATTGGATCGAGAAGTATTTATGGAGCAACCTCATGGCTTTGTCTCTAAGCAGTTTCCAAGTCATGTTTGTTTTTTGAAGAAAGCTCTATATGGCCTCAAGCAAGCAGCACGAGCTTGGTATGGTAAAGTTGATCAATACCTTATCTTTTGTGGTTTTAGAGCATCTGATTCAGATTCTAGTTTATTTATAAAATTAGAATCAAATGCATATCTCCTGATATTATTATACGTTGATGATATGATAATAACTGGAGATAATGAATTAGAAATTTCTAATCTAAGAAAAGACTTGTCTGTTCATTTTGAGATGAAAAATTTGGGGAAAATTAGATGTTTTCTTGGTCTGGAAGTGGAAAAATCAGATCGAGGCTACTTTGTTTCACAGAAAGGTTATGCGGAGAGTCTCTTAGAACGTTTCATCACGGGGGAGTAAAAAAAAAAGGCTACCCCAATGGAGCCAAATCTCAAGTTGAAGAAGGATGAAGGCGAGGCTTTAAAGGATGCGATAAAGTTCCGACAACTAGTTGGAAGTTTGATTTATTTGACCATCAAAAGGCCATAAATATCTTACTCTATTGGTATCGTTTCTTAATTTATGCAAAATCCAAAAAATTCTCATTTGAATGCCGCGAAAAGGATTTTGTGCTATGGAAGGGAACTCTTACTTATGGACTTTGGTACAAGAGGTGTGATACTTTTTTACTGAGTGGATTTACTGCTGCAAATTGGGCAGGTGATACACATGATCGTCGCTCGACTTCAGGTTACTGTTGTAGTACCGGGTCAGCAGTGGTGTCTTGGTGCAGCAAGAAGCAAGATGTTGTTGCTTTGTCTACCACCGAAGCTGAATATATTTCAGCAACCATGGCTGCACAAGAGTGCATTTGGTTAAAAAGGCTAATTAGTGATCTGTACCAAAAAGTAGACTATGCTGTGCAAATTAAGTGCGACAATGAAAGTGCCATCAAACTTGCATCAAATCCAGTTTTTCATGCTCGAACGAAGCATATTGAGATCCACCATCACTTTGTTCTTGAGAAAGTCTTAAGTGAAGAGATTGAACTGACAACTGTTCACACCAATGCTCAAGTTGCGGATATATTAACTAAAGCATTGGAGAAGTCTAAGTTTCAATACTTTCGAGATGCTCTGGGAGTAGTTCATCGTGAGCTTGCAGTAAGGGGGAGTGTAACAAATTAGTGCAACTTATTGTCTTATTTAATTTACTGCATTTACCAGGTCAAAGTAATAACTAGGTGAGGTTTGTTCACCTTATAAAGTGGCCCGGAAGTTAGTATTTTTAGGAGTAAGTTAGGTGGAATAAAACGTTAAAGTTAGGATTTATATTTGTAGTAAGTGTCTCTATATATAGGGTAAAGTTGTTCTATTTTCCCTTGTAATTTCAGTCTCTATATTTTCTATTCAAGAAAAAGCTTTCGGCTGTTTTATTTTCCTTCACTGTTCTTGTTCTATAAATTCTCCTGCTCAATACTTTTGTTATAGGTGGGTGCGGGCTTCAAAAAATATTATGAATGAAACACTCAAGCAGTCCCCCAACAGCCTATTAAATGGATTGAGTTGATTTGGAGGGATTGAGGAACCCATTTTTCTAGTCAAACAGGCAAAACAATAGAAATTATAGGTCTTCTATGACTTTGGATGGGTGTTAGCCATGAATCGGGTGGTGGTGCAGGCTTAAGAAAAAGTTTTGGATAGAACTACTCGATAGATACCTCAAAGGTCTATAAAATGGATCGAGTTTCTTTGGAAGGGTCGAGGGATCCATTTCCAAGTTAAATGGTCGAAATGGTAGGAATTGCAGGGTTTTTGTGACTTTGGGTGGGTGTCAGCCCTCATATCGACGAGTGGATGCAGGCTTTAGAAAATATTTTGGGTAAAACATCTTGGATGGTTCTCCAACATAGTATAAATAGGTCCGAGTTTCTTTAGTGGGGTTGAATGAGCCATTTTCCAAATTAAACGGGCAAAACGGTGGGAAATATATTTATTTGCGACTTTTGGTAGGTGTTAGACTACAGATCAGGGGGTAAGTGTGGTCATCGAATATAATTTTTGGCATAACATCTCATATGGTCCCCCGATGGCCTATTAAAATAATTGGCTTGCTTCTGTAGATCTTGAGGAGACATTTTCCAAGTCAAATGAGCGAAACGACTGGAATTGCAGGTTTTTTGTGACTTTCGATATGTGTTAGCCCACGGATCTAGGGTGAGTATGGGTTTTGAAAAAAACGCTTTGCTAAAACTTCTCGGGCACTTTCCTAATGTCTTATAAATCAGTTGGATTGCTATGGTGGGGCCGGGAAACCCATTCTCCAAGTCAAATAGGTAAAACGACAAGAAGTACAAATTTTTTATAACTTTTGATGGATGTTATCCCACAGATCGGGAGGGGGGAGGGTGCAGGCTCTAGAAAATATTTTTGGAGAAACTTTTCTGATGGTTCCCCAATGGTCTATTAAATGGATTTATTTCTTGGTGGGGCCGAGAGAGCCATTTTCCGAGTCAAATAGGTAAAACTATAGGAATGGCAGATTTTTTTACAATTTTTTGATAGGTGTTAGCCAACGTATTAGGATGTGGGCTCGAGCTTTGACAAAATATTTGGGTGAAACTTCTCTGACAATCCCTCGATGTCCTATTAAATGGATTAAGTTAGTTTGATGGGGCTGGGGGATCTATTTTTCAAGTCAAACGGATGAATTGGCAAGAATTATGGTTTTTTTTGACTTTCGATGGGTGTTATCTCAGATTGGGAGGAGGGTGCGGGATCCATAAAAAATTTTGGGCAAAACTTTTGTGGAGATCTCCAGATATCCTATTAAATGTATTTCCTTGCTTTGGCGGATCCGGGGGATCTCCATGTTAAATAGGTGAAGCAACATGAATTGTGAGTTTCTTGCAACTTTCGATGGATGTTAGCCCTCGAATTGGGGGGGTAGGAGTGAGATCTAGAAAAGGTTTTGAGAACCTCGAATTGGGGGGAGGGGAGAAGCGAGATCTAGAAAAGGTTTTGGGCAAAACTTCTCGAGCGGTCGCCCAACAACCTATTAGATAGATCGAGTTGCTTTGATGGGTTCGGAGGAGACGCTTTCCAAGTTAAATAGGAAAAATGACAGGAATTGTAATTTTTTTATGACTTTTGGTGGGTGTTAGCCCACATATCGTCGGGTAGGCGTGGGCTCTGGAAAGTTTTTAGGTGACTCTTCTAGGGCAGTCTCCCGGTGCCTTATTAAATAGATCGGGTTGCTTTGGCAGGGCCAGAGGAGCTATTTTCCAAGAAAAATAGGTAAAATGAAAGGAATTGCAGGTCTTTTGCTACTTTCGTAGGTATTAGCCCACAAAATTGTGGGTGAGTGTGGGTTCTAAACAAAAATTTTTAGTTAAAACTTCTCGAACTATCCCCTAATGGGCTACTAAATGGGTCGAGTTTCTTTGGAGGAGCCTAGAAAGCCATTTTACAAGTCAAAAAAGTGTAACAATAGGAATTGCAGGTTGTTTGCAACTTTCGATAGGTATCTGCCCATAGATGGGTTGGTGGGTGTGGGCTTTAACTAAAATTAAGGAAAAAAAATTTCAGATAGTTTCCTGATGGTCTATTAAATAGATCGAGTTGTTTTAGCTTAGTGGGGGAGTTATTTTCCAAGTCAAATGGACAAAACAACAGGAATTGTAGGTTTTGTAACTTTCAGTAGGTGTTAGCTCACAGAACTAGGGTGGGTGTGGGCTCCAAAAATATTTTGTGCAAAACTTCTCGAATAATCCCCCCCAATGTCCTCTTAAATGGATTGGGCGAATTTGCCGGGGCTGAGAGTTCCATTTTCAAAGCTAAAAGGGTGAAACGACAGGAATTGCAATTTTTTTGCGAATCTTTGTGGGTGTTAGCCCATGGATCGTTGGGTGGGTGAGGGCTTTGAAAAATATTTTGTACAAAACTTCTCATACGGGCCTTCGACGATCTATTAAATGGACTGGGTTGTGTTGGCAGCGTCAGGGGAGCCTTTTTCCAAGTAAAAAGGGCAAAATAGCAGGATTATGAGTTATTTGCGACTTTCAATGGGTGTTAGCTGAAAGATCGGGGGTGGGTACGATAGTCAATTTTTTTAAAAACTTATCGAACGGTTCCCCGATGACCTATTAAATAGATTGACTTGCTTTGTCAGATTGGGAAAGCCTTTTTCCAAGTCAAGTGGGTGAAACAATAGGAATTGTGAATTTTTTACGACTTTTGATGGGTGTTAGCGCTTTGATAAGGGGGTGGATGTGGTATAAGAAAATTGTTTTTGGTGAAACTTCTCGGGCAGTCCCTCGACAACCTATTAGATAGATTGGGTTGTTTGGGAGGGGTCGGAGGAGCCATTTTCTAAGTCAAAAAGGCAAAACGATAGGAATTATGGGTTTCTTACGACTTTCGATGGGTGTTAGCCCACGGATCATGGGGTGGGTGCGTGCTCCAAGAAATATTTTAGGTTAAAATTCTTAGGAAGTCCTCTAACGGCCTATGAAATGGATCGGGTTGCTTTGTCGGGGTCAGAGGGCCAATTTCCATGTTTAATAGGTGAAACAACAAGAATTATGGGGGGTTTTGCGACTTTTGATAGTTGATTTTGGTAAACGTTTGATGTTCTAAGTGCTGGATCACAATTTGAATAGTTCTACTAGATCCAAAATATTGAATTTGGGTTAGTAGCATGGTTGGTTTGAGTTTGAAACTTTTATTTTGCATTCCAATCCTTTATTTAGAAAAAGTGAAAAAAGGTTCTTGGGGGTTAATTAATTAAAAATGATCTTTTTTCAAAAATTCAACATTGAGTTTGAATGTCAAAAAATAGCATGTATCATATATGGTTTGTTTTTTTCCGATCCCGAACGAATTCCTGGAATTTCAAGGATCCAATCCAAAACTTAGCAAATTTCAAGTTTGTTGGTGCAAGGCATCAACTGGTGCAGCCACTTAAGCGACCAATTGTTCGCTAAAGCGGAAGCCACTTAAGAGCCAATGTGTCTCTAAAGAAGAAGCCACTTAAGCATTGAATGGTCGCTTTAGCCGTCATTTAGCCGCTTCAACGGAAATCACTATATATATGCCCCATTTCGCAATTTTTCACTATTTTTGAAGTTTCAGCTCTAGTTTTGGGTAATATTTAGGGTTTTATTCACCATTTGAGCTTGGGTAAGCTCCAAAATTTCTTTCCTTTATTTTTCATAGTTTTATATCATTAAAACACTCTTCAATCTTTATTTTAACATGAAATTTTGAGGATTTTTCGAACAAAACTTTAAAAAAATGCTTTTCTTTGATTTGGACCTTGTAGTTGCATGGTTTTTAACTATAGATTGCTTTAACCTTGGAAAACTTATTTCTAAAATAAAATTTTAGTTTTATCCTTTTATTTTTAAACTCATAGTTCGAATCCATTTTGGACCCGGTTCAAATATGGGCAATATGGATATCATTAGCTTTATTTTTAATATGTGGATGTTATATTTGAATATTGTAATTGATTCTAAGGCCGTTCAAAAGGGGAAAGCTATGTGTGGGAGCGCCTTGGGCTTGAATTTTGTCGTCTCGAGGTAAGTTCTGACTTAGCTTTCTTCAGATTGAACTGAGTCGATAATAAATAAGTGAAGCAAGATATGGGTTGGGAAAAATAACTATGGGGTTTATATTTGAAGATTATTATTACGGTTTTGTGCCCGTGTTGGGGCTTATATTTGTTATTGTTAACTTGTCATATCTTATATTGTGTGTTGCTCGTGTGGAGGCTTTATTTGACATCATTGGCCTTATATGTGTATTTAAATATTTTGTTCTAGATATAGTGCCCGTGAAGGGGTTTGAATTATAATTATAGGTATTATTGAGCATTAGTTGCCTTTATTATGATCGTAATACCCCAGTTAGGGGTTGATATGAAACTAATGGTGTCTTATATGCATATTTATTTTGATTGTGTCTTACTAGAGTTGATAATCAAGAATTATGGACATATTAAGTTGATTTTTCGAATCAGTTATATACGTGTTAGATGAATTGGATACCTTCATACTTCTTTGATTGTGAGCATTACATCCTCATTCGATACATATACATTCATTAGATATTGATACCATTGAGGAACACTATTTTTGAAAAAAAAAGAGAGATATCTTTATAAAAAGTCTGTCCGTAAACACGAGCTAGAGAGATGGGTTGAGATTTGAGATATGAGATATCGTATGTGGATTGCGAACCTTCCATGGGTCCTACCTAGGAGCTTGCGAGCTCGGTAGGTGTATACAAACAGTCATGTGATGACTTTCACCATTCATTCCATCCTCATTCATTCCATCCTCATTGCATTGCATTGCATATACATCTTTCATGATTTTCTTAGTTTTCCTTGACTTGTGTTTAGTTCTATGTACTTTTCGTGTGTATTGTACTTGTTTTCTTTTCAGAATATATACTATAACTGTTAGTGGAGTGTAGTACCCCTTATTTAGAAGTTAAAAGTTTTTTTAAAAAAAGAAGCTAGTGGGCCGTATGCCTTACCTAAGATTGGTAATTTGCCAATGCAAACCAAAATTATTAAAGACTAGGAATTTTTTTTTTTGTAAAAGCAAAGAGTTGGTGAAGGGTTGTTTGTTGCGTATAGCACACCCACCTAAAAGAAGAAGAAAAATATGAATAGATAAAGAAAGAAGAGAAAGAGTAAGAAGGAAAATCCTTGAGAGCTTTCGATCAGATTTAAGGTAAATTCTTTTCTACATCTTTATCGTGATTTTTAGTGTAGGTAATTTATTTTGGTTACTAAAATTTAATTATCAAAGACAAGAAATATGCACAGTAAGGTATAATTTTGGGTATGGAATTCGATGAATTGAAAGTTATCATGAAATTCCTAAGTTAGGTAGTCTAAAGTAGTTATACTATAGCCTAAACAAATTAACACAAGATTGATATGATGTGATTATAGATTTGATCAAAGGAAGTTATACCAATTGTTCGAGGTGAAAAATTTGATATTCCGACAAAAGTACTGTGAGTAGTAACCTTCTCATGATTTGTATTTAATAACTTGCATCTTTTATACATGATTTTGATGAAACAAGAGTTATTGAATGTTTTTAAATTGCACATGGGACAAGTCTTTTTTCTTACATGATATTATATTGAAATGGTTATTTGAGATATGATACTGTTATTGTGAAAGTTATTTCATTTACTTAACACATAAGTATCTTGACATGTGTTTTATTCAAGTTTATACGTAATATGATATGCAGTGAAGTTAAGTGCTATGCACCATTTTGAAAATGCTTTCACATGAATATATATTGTTTACAATGAAAGTATAAATGAGAGTAGACCTTTATTTGAATTCCATAGCTAACGAAGGGTTCATTAGACCTGCTGCACCTTGTATTTACTAATTACTATTACAATCCTCGCTAGATATGATATTTGACTCTTTTACGAGGGGTCCACTGTTATTGGCTATTCTTGAAGTAGAATGTCATACTTATTACATAATTCATTATTGAGAACCACCCAAATATGTAATATTTGATATGATATGATGCTTATTGAGTTTATTACTCAACAATTAGTTCATCTTGCATACATGAAACAAATGATACTATTTATGTCTTCTGAAAGAGCATTTATTTCATATTTTTTATGATTTGCCCTCATTAAAATGATTGTGGTTAAGTGTTATTATTTAATGAGCTAGCATCTCACTCCTCACTATTATTTTTATAGTGAATACATGTGACGTTAGTGAGGATTTCATTAGCTAGAGAGTTTGAGTTAACATATACTTGGTGAGCCCCACATTTATTCGTGTAGGCTATAGTTTATTTGTTTGTTATGTTCTTCTTGAAAACTGTTAAAGTTGCTCCATAGTCATGTCAATAGAGTTTTGAGTCTTCTTTCATTATCTTGGACTGGTGGAGTATTTGACTTTCTTTTATTTTTAGAGATGAATTTTGTATTGTTATTTGGTGATAGTGGTGGATTGTTGATGGTTTTGATGTGTTGTTAGTGTTATTGGTGTATTGGTTGTGATGTTACGTTTTTGTATTGTTGATTTGAGATAGGAAATTTTCTTGATAGGCCACAAAACAAGGAAACTCTTGTCCGATTTTTTGTAAAATGCTGACGAGGCTTGATTTGGAGTCCTAACCTCCTTAGCGTCGTTCATGATCCTATTCTGGATCATGAAAAAGTTGGTATCAGAGCCTAGGTTATTTCTGTGACTATTGGATCACACACTAGTAGTAGAATCTCAATTATTGTTACATTATCGTCCATTTCTATATAATCGTAATTCTGTGAGAGTGTGACAGAATGTGTCTTGATTTTCTTTCTCATTCTTCCTTATGTGTGTGACATTTAGGATTAATTAGATAAATCTAACCGTATTAGTTTTTATTAATTAGATGGTTCACACTCGAGCAACTAATGGTAGGAGAAGAGGCGGATGTCTCAAAAGGGGCCTAGGTTGGGTTAGTGGTGATACCGCAGGGAATCTCTCTACCACTCCAAGAATTTCAAGAGAGACCACTCTTGGAAGAAATGCTAGTCCACCTCCACCATATCATAAGGGTAGTACTGCTAAGGAACTTTCTTTTATGCAAAGAGCCATAGAAGGTTTCGCCGGCCGATTGGATAGATAGAAGAGGGTTGGTCAACATACTTCTATATAGTCACAAATATAGTTCCCAGCACCTATTCAAACTTACAAGTTTGGAAACAAGAAGGTATATTTGCAGGAGTTTCTTAAGTTGAAATCACCAAAATTCACAGGTTCAGATAGTTCAGTTGATCCTCAAAGATTTTTGGATGGTAGATTTAAGGCACTGCATGCACTGAGATGTTCTAGTAAGAGTATTGTGGTATCGTACAAATTGGAGGACATAGATATATCTTGATATGATACATTATTTCTAGGAATGACTGACATGGAATGAGTTCACCAAGTTCTTAATGGATAACAGTCAAAAGCAAAAATATGCAGATCAGTTTGAGAAATTAGTCCAGACTCTAGCTATGGATGTGTCGACTTATAATTCCAAATTCTGCAAGTTATCTAGATATGCTTTTTACTTGGTATCCATTGAAGTATCTCGATTCCATAGGTTTTTTAATAGGTTTGTTGCTCGTCTCTATAATGTTGTAGTCCCACAGATGAAAGTCTTGACCTATTATGAGATAGTGTATTTTTCTAGAAAAATTAAAGACAAGGGTCGTATAGAGAGGGAAACTTATAATGCTCATAACAAGGCTAAGATGGGGGGATATTTTAGTGGTGACATTAGTGCAAATCACAAAGCGAGAAATAAGGGAAAACGACAAAGCTATCAGACATGGACAGATTCAATTTCATAATCCGCATATAAGCCACCTCCTAGATAGGGTACTCAGAGGTCTTCAACATCTCATAGATATCATAGTTCTGGCCAGATGTATGCCACTACTCCATCCTGCCAGTCTTGCATGAAATCACATATGAGTTAGTGTCGTGTTTTAACTGGAGAGTGCTTTCGGTGTGGCTAATCAGGTCATGAAATCAGGGATTGTCCTCAACCTCCTTGGAATGTTAGTCAGGGTTCTAGTCAGTTAGCTACACCTCCAGGCTATTCATAATACTGCTGGTACTGGAAATAGAAGTCGAGATAATGGAGAATGAGTTGCTAAAAATCATGCATAAGAAAATATTGGTAGAGTCCAGTTGAGAGCCTTTGCACTTACTAGGCAAGAGGTTCACGCCTCAAATATAGTGGTTCTAGGTATGATTTCTTCTATTCATTTTATGTATATGTTTTGATTGATCTTGGTTCTACCTACTCTTATGTGTCTGATACTATGCTGTGAGATTTGATAGACAACCAGAAATTTTGAATTGTCCTTTTCTTGTTGCTACTCTTGTGAGAGATTCCTTATTATTTAAGTCTGTGTATCGTGATTACGAGATTATAGTGGAAGGTAGGGATAAACTTGTTGACTTGATTGACCTGATATGATTGATTTTAATGTATTTATGGGTATAGATGAGATACCCAATGAATCTAGTTTTGTTTTAAAAGGGGGTCAAGTTCCAGAGATTGGTAAAGTTATATCTTTTATAACGACCCAAAGACTATTGAAGAAAGGTTGCATGGGTCTCTTAGCTATTGTAAGTGATGTTAGAGAGAGGGCTCTTAGTTTGGAGGAGCTACCCATTTTGAACGAATTTTCTAATGTATTTACTGATGAGTTACTAGGATTACCTCTAGTGCGAGAGGTAGACTTCGACTATTGATTCGACAAGTGCACTATGCCAATATCTACACCCCATATAGTATGACACTAATAGAGTTGAAGGAACTAAAGCAACAGTTGCAGGGCTTGCTAGACAAGAGTTTTATTAGGTCGAGTGTTTTACCATGGAATACACCCATTTTACTTTTAAAGAATAAAGATGGGTCTCTAGAAATGTGTATTAATTACAGACAACTAAACAAGGTAATAGTACACAAATAAATTTTTGTTGCCTCATATAAAGGATCTGTTTGATCAGTTGCAAGAGGTTGTCCATTTTTCTAAGATTGATCTTTAGTATGGTTATTATCATCTTAGAATCAGCGAGGAAGATAAATCTAAGACAACTTTTAGAACTTGATATGGGCATTATGAGTTCCTTGTGATGCCTTTTAGGTTAACCTATGCTCTAGTTGCATTCATAGACTTGATGAATAGGGTGTTCAGGATGTTTCTAGAAAAATTTGTGATAGTATTTATTAATGATCTTTTGATATATTCTCGTATCCTGGAAGAACATGAGAATCATCTGATGACTATACTACAAACATTGTGAGAACATAAGCCCTATGCTAAGTTATCAAAGTGCGAATTTTGGATTGACTCAATATCATTTTTGGGGAATGTTGTCTCCGAAGATGATATCACGATGGATTTCAAAAATACAGAAGTAGTACAGAAATAGCCTAGACCTACTTTACTTACAGAGATTCGTAGCTTTACAGGTTTGGCTAATTACTATAGGCATTTTTGTGTAGGATTTCTCTAGAATTATTGGTACAGTGATTAGGTTAACACAGAAAAATATGAAGTTTGAATGGATGAAAGAACGTGAGTAGAGCTTTCAGAAACTCAAAAACATGTTTGACCACGCACCAGTATTAGCCTTACCATTCTGAAGTATTCAAGGTATTCTATGATACTTTAAGGGTTGGATTAGGATGTGTTATCATGCAACATAATCATGTTATTGCTTATGCTTTGAGATAGTTGAAGAAGCACAAGTTGAACTATCCTACACATGATTGGGAGATGGCCGTTGTGGTCTTTTCTCTTAAGATTTGGAGACATTACTTATATGGTGAAATTTGTGAGTTTTATACTGATCTTAAAACTTTGAAATACATCTTTTAGCAAAGAGATAAAAGTCTTTGGCAGCGTCGGTGAATAGATCTTCTCAAGGATTATGATGTTCTATCGTATATTATTTTGGAAAAGCTAATGTTCTGGCTGATTCTTTGAGCAGGAAATCTATGGGCAGTTTGGCGCATATATCTCATGAAAAGAAATAATTAGCAGAAGATATGAAGATTCTTCAAGGTAAAAGTGTCAAATTTGATGTTGGAAAGTCAGGGATATTGTTAGCTTGTGTTCAAGTAAAGGCCACTCAATATGAGAATGTGCAGTTGTGTAAATACTGAGATGAGGTCCTAGCTAATCAAAATAAGTTGATGAGTGTTTATTGTGATGGTATTCTTTGATTGGGTAATTGATTATATGTATCAGATGCAGATGGATTAAGACAAGCTATTCTTGAGGAAGCTCACAACTCCAGATATACCATTCACCCTGACTCCACTAAGATGTATCATGACCTAAAGTAATTGTACTGGTGGAAAGGTTTAAAGAAAGATATCTTTATTTCTAGTTGTTTGACTTTTCAGCAGGTTGAAGTGGAGCATCAATGACCAACAGGATTACAAAAAGGGATCAGGATTCTAGATTGAAAATGGGAAATAATTATCATGGATTTTGTAATTGGGTTACCGCGAACTATTAAAGGCTATGGCTCTGAATGGGTGATTATAGACCGACTTACTAAATAAGCTCACTTCTTTTCGGTAAAGACTACATATAGTGGAGTGAAATATGCTCAGTTATTTATGGATAAAATTATCTGACTTCATGGAGTTCCATTGTCTATTATTTATGACAAAAGATTACAGTTGAATTCATTCTTTTGGAGATCTTTTCAAGAAGCATTAGGCACCCGAGTAGATCTTAGTACTGTATTTCATTCACAGATACACGGACAGTCTGAGCGTACTATACAAATCTTGGAGGATATGTTGAAAACTTGCATTGTTTATTTTGGATGTAGTTGGAATACATACTTACCCTTATCTGAATTTTCTTACAGTAATAATTTTCAATCAAGCAGTCAGATGGCTCCATATTAAGCCTTGTATGGTAGGCGATATCCTTCTTCTATCGGGTGGTTTGATGAACAAGCTAAGGTTTTAGGAATAGACTTGGTACATAAAGCTATGGAAAAGGTCCTATTGATTAGACAGAGGTTTCTCATATCTCAAAGCAAGCAAAAGTCCTACGCAAAAAAGAGGAGAAGAGATTTGATGTTCATAATTGGGGATAAGGTTCTTCTACGAGTCTCTCCTTAGAAAGGTTGATGCAATTCAAAAAAAGGTAAATTGAGCTAGATATATATAGGACCATATGAGATACCTGATCGAGTAGGAGGTGTGGCATATCATTTGGCACTCCCTCTTGAGATGTCCTTCATCTATCCAGTGTTCCATGTCTTTATGTCGAGGAAGTATATATCAGATTTTTCTCTTGTGCTTGAAGTACCGACCTTGCAGCTTGATGTGAACTTAACCTATGAGGAGGAACTAGTGGCTATTATTTATAGACATGAAAGAAGGTTACGGTCAAAATACTTTATGTCCATAAAAGTCGGATGGATGAATCATAGTATTGAAGAAGCTACTTGGGAGTCTGAACATAATGTGCGAGTCAAGTATCCTCACTTGTTTCAGTCTACAAGTATGCACATATTTTAAAATTTGAGAACTGAATTTCATAAGGTGGCGAGAATGTAGTATCCCTTATCTAAAAGTTCAAAGTTAAAAAAAAGAAGATAGTGGGTCAAGCCCATAAACTAGTGGGTCGTATGCCCTTACCTAAGATTGAAAATTTTCCAATGTAAACAAAAATCATTAAAGACTAGGAAAAAATCTGTAAAAGCAAACGGTTTTGGAAAGGTTGTATGCTGCGTACAACACACCCAACCAAAATAAGAAAAAAAGCTTAATAGATAGGGAAAGAAGAGAAAGAGTAAGAAGGAAAAAGAGGGAAATCCTTGAGAGATTTCTATCAGATTTAAGGTAATTCTGTCCTTCATACTTATCCTAACTTTTAGTCTAGGTAATTTATTTTGGATATTAAAATTTAATTATCAAAGATAAGAAATATGCACAGTAAGGTGTGATATTGGGTATGAAATTCGATGAATTGAAAGTTATCCTGAAAATTCTAAGTTGGGTAGTCTAAAGTAGTTATGTTATAGCCTAAACAAAGAAATTAACACAAGATTGATATGATGTGATTATAGATTTGATCAAAGAAAGTTATACTAATTGTTTGAGGTGACAAATTTGGTATTTCAACAAGAGTATTGTGAGTAGTAACCTTTCCATGATTTGTGTTTAATAACTTGCATCTTTTATACATGATTTTGATGAAACAAGAGTTATTGAATTTTTTGAAATTTCACGTGGGGCAAGTCCTTTTACTTGATATGATATTGAAATGGTTATTTGAGATACGATACTGTTATTGTGAAAGTTATTTCATTTACTTGAGACATAAGTATCATGACATGTGTTTTATTCAAGTTTATACGTAATATAATGTGATATGAACTTAAATGCCATGCACCATTTTAAAAATGATTTCAAATGAATATATATATATATATATATATATATATATATATAATATATATATATATATATAGTTTACAAAGAAAATATAAATGAGAGTAGACCTTGATTTGGATTTCGTAGCTAACGACAGGTTCGTTAGACTTAGTGCATCTTGTATTTACCAATTACTGTTATTACAGCACTTGCTAGTGGGAAGATAGAACTAGCATACTATTGCTGATCTCCCTCGAGTAAGGACCTACTGATATGACATTCGACTCCTTTATGAGGGGTCCACTATTATTGGCTATTCTTGAAGTAGAATGCCATAGTGATTACATGATTAATTCTTGGAAACCTTCAAAATATGTAATATTTGATTTGATATAATGCTTATTGAGCTTATTACTGAAAAATTAGTTCATCTTGCATACATGAAACAAATGATACTATTTATGGTTACTGTCTTCTGAAAGAGCATTTATTTCATAATTTTTTTATGACTTGTACCTATTAAAAATGGTGCGGTTAAGTGTTATTACTCACTGATCTAGCATATCACTTCTCGGTATTTTTTTTTATAGAGAACGTAGTTAACTTTAGTGAGGATTTTGTTAGCTAGAAGATTCGAGTTGACATATTCCTGGTGAGCCCAGCATTTGTTCACATGGGCTACAATTTATTTATTTGTTATGTTCTTCTTCTTGAAAACTCTTATATTTAGTCTATACACTTGTCTTTAGAGTTTTGAGTATTCTTTCATTACTTTAGACTGGTGGAGTATTTGACTTTCTCTTATTTTTGGAGATGGATTTTGTAGTGTTATTTGAAGGTAGTAGTGTATTGTTGATGGTTTTGATGCGTTATTGGTGTTATTGGTGTGTTGATTGTAATGTTGGGTTGTTATGTTGTTCTGAAATGGGAAATTTTCTTGATAGTCCCCAAAACAGGGGAAACTCTGTCCAATTTTTTATAGAATTCTTACGAGGCTTGATTTAGAGTCCTAACCTCCTTAGCATCGGTGATGATCATATTCTGTGTCATGACATGGAGATGGTGTGAGATATTGTTTATGACTTTTTTGTAGGTGACGTGCTCATAGTTTCCTTTACCTAAATTATATTTGCTTTGCTTAGTCAGCCTATGATACTACTCTGTACAAGTGGACAATACTAATCCCACTGTGCCCTTTCGATATAGTTCCTAGTTTGTGCACCAAGCATGGTGGTTTATTTTTGTGGATTGAGATTTTGGGGTACTGATTCACTTTAGAGTTTGAGGTTGCTTCGGACTTTATCTATATTTACCTGTCTTTATTTATGATTTAGAGATAGATGTGTAGTTTTGATTGTTGGATATTGTACTAGATTCTCTTGCCCCATGTCACAAGGTTTTGAAATTTATGACATTTCTTTCAGGCTTACACTATTATTGTACTTTTCTGACTTTATTTTAAAAGTCTCACCTTGATTTATGTTATTATTGTTTTTGATTTTTCCTTTATCAGTTCTGGTGATTGACTTAGTTATCATGATTGGACCATGATAAGTGCCATCATGACCCATTTTTGAATTGTGGCACGAACTTAATTCAAGGATTAATTCTCTTTATAGAACTACTTAAATTTTTGCATGTACCAAATTCATTAAACCATTTGCAAGATTTGACATATTGAAAACTTAGAAACTTTTCAATAACGCATATCATCAACTTATATTCAGTAGAATAACTTATTATTTCACCAATATATATTGTTATCATTCAATTTTCATGTATATTGGTCCATCTCAGTATCTCATCTATTAATAAATTAAAATGATAATTATTCATATATATAACTCCTAATAGTTTTATAAAGATTGAGAATAAAATTACTTTTAATAGTTTTCTTACTAGTCAATCTAAAACATCTATCGGTACTTGGTCATGTTTAATATTGTAACAACCTTAGTGATGAGTTGCACCTTTTTATGTGTTTCATCTATTTTGATCTTCTCTGTAGTTGATACATGTTATTTGTGAGTTGTGGAATTTGTTGCAATGGTCTATTATGCATTGGGGTGTATTTTGGATGAATTTGAGACTTTTAAAGGCTTTTAAAGCCATAAGTTTGATTGCGGTCAATATTTCATGTTTTGAGTGTCAAATAGCGATTTGTCAGTTCTACTAGATCTGAAGTGTTGATACTGAGTTAGTAGCATAGTTAGTTCGGGTCCCAATCCATTATTTAGCATTTCAATCCTTTTTGCAAAAACTAGTTAAAAATAAGCCTAAAGGGGTTGTGGAGCGAGGTTAATTTATTGTGAACGATCTCTTTTTAATTCAATGGTTTCACTGAGTCCAAAACGTTGAAAATATCCTAGTAGTATATTTGATCATTTCTGTGGGGCTCTAAATGAATCCCAAAGGATCCATTGGGAGATAAAGGAAGCATGTATCTTCAATTGGTGCATAACTTATTTCTGGTGCGTAAATCCTTTTTCATGAATGCAACCCATTAACCATGAATGTGAAGAAGAAAAATATCCTTCATTGCAATCGCGAGGTGGTGGTCATGATCGTAATGGTTTATCGTGGAACCAAGTCCAGATTTGATTCACTATGATCATAATTGGACCATTGCGAATGTAAGTGGTTAAGGTTATCAGCCTTCGCGGACGCAAAGGACTGACCTTAAATGCCAAGGCCAAACTAACTGGATAGTCAATGTTGTTCCTTGTAAATTTTATAGGTTGATCATGTTCTTGAGGTAACGTTCACCTGAATAGTATAAAATCTCATTTTAGTGATTGTTCACTTTTTTGGACGTGGGAGCTTCGAAAAAGGCAATTTCGAGGGTTCTACACCATTCTTTCTTGAGCTCTTTTTAAACTCGTTTTCACATGGTTTTCAAATTTAGATTCTTCTTGATATGGGAAACATATTTCTAAAATAAAATTTTCAATTTACCTCTTCTAATTTAAATTCAAATCTATTTTTCAAATTATTTTTGTACTCGATTTAAATATAGTAAATATGGGTATAGTTAGTTTTCTTTTGACTTGTGGATTACATATTTAATATATTTAGTTGTCTTCAAGACTGCTCATGAATGAAAGACTATGCATTGAAGGGTCTAGACTTGAATATTTAACTTCTCGAGGTAGTTATCGCTTAACTTCCTTCATACTAGGTTGTGTAGTTAATAAAGGTGTAAAGCATGCAATGGGTTAGGAAATTAGACGTGCGGTATATTTCACAGTATTTATTATTATCTGGTTGCCTGTGTGGGGGCTTATTTACATATTTTTATTGACTTGAGAGATATATTAGTGTTGATGTCTGAGTGGGGGCTTTATTTGACTTCATAGGGCTTACTTGTTCACTAAATACCTTTATTATTTTTTCTGATGCTCGTACGGGGGCTTTAATAGATGTTATAGGCCTATTTGAGCATTATTTGCCTTTATCATGATAGTGTGCCCGAGTGAGAGGTTTTGACATGATATTTCTGATGTCTTATATGACTATTTATTCTAGTGGTGCCAAGTAAGAGCTTATATAAAAAATTATTGACATGTTGTGTTGATTTTGGAATCATTTATACCTATATTGAATTGATCATTATCTTCATACTGAATGGTTGTGAGCATTACATCCTTCTTTCATACATACATATTCATGAGATACTGGTACTACTTAGAAACACTAATTTTGCTTTACAGAAAATGAAACATATTATAAAACTGATCTTGATCATGAACATTAGTCAGTGAGGTGGATTGAGATATGAGATTGAAATTCGAGAAAGTATATGGATTATTATCCCTTCATGGGTCTTGTCTTGAAGTGCTGAGGCTCCAAAGATATATACAAAAAGTCATGTGATGGTTTTCATGCATCATTATACCACCAACATTGCATTGCATTGCATACTTGTATTCATTTTACTTGTTATTTTCCCTGTACCTAGTTTCTCTATCAATATTGCTTGTGTAGTTTTCCTTTTTATCTTATATTATAACACTGTTAGTGGAGATAGTGTGAGCTGTCATTTAAAAACTTTTCTGTTTGTAGGTGAATATGCTTATAGTATCTTTTACTTGTTTTATTTTTTGGTTTGTTCAGTCAGCCTATGATACTCATTGAGTACAAGTGGATCATACTCATTCCTAATTGTGCGCCCTTTTGGTGCAGATACCAGTACGAGTGCTACCCGTGGTGGCTGATCTTGTATGATGATGGATAGATATTCAAGGTAATGGTGTGCTCTAGATTAGGGTTGATTCCAGACCTCCTCTTACTTTATCTTGTCTTTATTTATGTTCGAGATAGACTCTTGTATTTTAGATTATGAATTTTGTATTAGATGCTCTTTCTACTTATGACACCATATTTTGAGGGTTTATGTATTTCCTTCAGACATTTGTGCTATTTACATGTTTGACCTGATTTCATTTTAGAAGTATTATATTTACTTGTTTTCTTCTTATATCAATTTTTCCTTTCTTTTCAGGTTTGACTTGTCCAAGTGTGGGTGCTCACTTTCTTTAGTATAAATCACTACAATCACATCGTATAACTGCACATTTATTTAAATACACTAACTTAAAATATTAATGAGGAAAAAAAGATTTATATTACTATCATTACTTTAATAAAAATATTTGAAGGATATGTTAGCCTAATTGTCAATATTTCTCAAGAAAAATAAGACAAGTGATTGGACATGATTTTTTTTCTTTCCATGGCACATGAAACTACATAAAAAATAAAATGAAATTAAAACTAAAAATTAAATATACAAACAAAGTTAATAAAAATATTAGGAGAAGAAGAAAGAACATGACCACATCATCCATCAAGATTTTTGTTCAATTGGTGTTGCTGGCTTTGTTTATTATCATTTCAAGAAAATACTAGATATAGACAATGTTTGTCGGAGTTAATGGGTGCTTGAGCATCCCATATTTACATGTGGATCCATCTCTAGATTTACCTATTAAGGTTGAATCGAAGTAGGAATCATCATGATCTCAATTTTTAGATTGTGACAAATACATAGAACATGCACTAGCACAAGAAATCAAAACAAGACTGCTCCCGTAATCAAGATAATTTATCTTTAATCTTTTTTTACAATCATAATGACTTTTCAATTTTCATTTTATATTGTGAACAAAATTATTATACGTATAATAGATGATGATTCATCCCTCTTTGTATAAACTAAATTCTATACATTAAATTATCTTGCATATAAGTAAAAATGGGCACATAATAAATATATGATCTAATTTATATTAAAATTAAATAAACATTTGTTCTATAATAAATAGTATAACCTTCTTAAAAATTAAAATAAATATTAAAGGAGAGTATACCTGAATATATGGTTAGTAGCATATATCCCATCAAAATAGTCATGACATAGACCAGATAAGTACATTAGTGTGAAATTAGGAAAGTGACCATAAAATTTAAAATATGAATAATCACATATTGAGAAGACATTAAATTAATTCCTAATAATTTTTGTTTTGTGTACAAATTTTACACAAAAAAAAAATGGTAAATGACCATAATTATTTAAAAATTCTATACACAGTATAAATGGAAATCAGACTATCTTAGGAAAATAATCTATTGTGTCATATAACTCTCCAAAATATAATACCAAAACATCCCTATAAATTCTTACCCACTTCTGCGCAAAAATTCATCCAACACCTTTTTTTCTATTAATATTATTAATTTTGTTGAGCGATGAAGAAGACTTTCATGTACAATTTCATCCCATCAAAGGAGGAAGAAGAAGCATGCAAAGCTAGTGGCACCCCATGGGTAGTGACCCGTGAGTTAGTAGAAATACGGGACATCTACCCTGCCCCAGTCATAAACCCAAACAATCCGTGGAAGATCAAAAAGGTCATCACGGATTTTGAGGAATCTGGTAAGATGTTGGTGTTGTCGTTCATAGATATTTTTGAACATGTCTTTCGCTATTGGACCTTGGACACTGTCAAATCTGCAACGTCAGGACACAAGATGTCTGTTTATTTATGGGATGTTACTAATGAAAACAGTCCTAATAAATGTGAAGGGTCTTATATTGAGATGATAGATGATGAGAACTATGCACTTGTTTCTGTAGAGTTGTTTAGCAAATGTGGTTTGGTCGTTAATGATGTGATTGGACTATACTGGGATCCGAAGTGTTTAAATTTTAGATTCAAATTGTTTAAGAAGGATTGTGCTTGATAAAATCTCGTGATGATCTTGATAAAATGATTGAAATATTGTTGTGCTTATTTTTAAAGAATAGTGCTATTAAGGAATAATATTATTGGAGTTCTCTTCCTATTGTTGTGGTATCTCACTTTATTTTGCCGTTTTATTTTGTGTTTTAGTTTAAGAGGACATGAAGTTTTAAAAAAATAAAATAATAAATCTTATGATAAAAATGTGTATAATATATTCACATAATTTTGAATTTTATGATTTTAAATATACCATATTAATTATTAGTTAAAAAAGTTACATAGAAGGTGATATACATCTTGAAATAGCGTAAAAATGAAAGTTTATAAGGGTCACATTTAATGAAATCTCGTGATGAATTTTGATTAGATTTCAAATGAAATTGGGAGATTGAAAGGTTATACTTTTATATAAAAGAATGTTCGTGATTGTCAGTGCTACAAAGCAATAATATCATTTTTTTCTGTACTGGAATATAACGTGCGACTCACTATCATCTAGTCATTAATAGGGGTGTTCATCGGTTGGTTCGATTCAGTTTTATGTGTTATTGGTTTGGTTTATCAATTTTTGATTTTTAAATATGTAAAATCAATAACCAACCAATAAGATATTTTCTTATTGATTTCGGTTTATCAATTTTTAGTCCTTAACGGTTCGATTTTCGGTTTAACCAATAAGAAAATACTCATAAAATAGAAATAGTAACAACTAACATAAAAAAATGAAATCTTAGTTACCGCCAAAATCCTACGCAATGCATTTTAGTTTACAAGAATCTTCAAACTTGAACTAAATGTTAGTTCGGAAAAAAAACTAAATCCTAATTGTTGGAAGCTACTAAATGCTTCAAGCTTTCTAGTACAACAAAATCCGAGCTTTATATTATTCCGAGAAAATGGTCAAATACCCCCAACCTTTACCCCAAATCCCAACTACACAATGATACTTTGAAGGGGTCCTATGACCTCCCTGAACTATTTAAAAATGAAATATATATTCCCCCAAACGCTGACGCTCAGATGCGTAATGAAAAATGAGCAACACACACCTGTCATATAATGCCACCTAATTTCCACGTAATATTATTTTTTATATAAAAAATTAATTATTATTCTTTAATATATATATATATATATATATATATATATATATATATATATATATATATATATATATTCTCTTCTTTGAATTTCCCTTTCCATTTTCCATTCTTCTTTCCTTTTGGAAGCATTTTTGGAAGCACAGGAATCCACAAGTTGGCGTCGTCACCATCGTCAAATCGCGAATCCACCACTGCCTGCCGCCATCGTCGGAGCTCTGGTGACTTTTGGCGTCACGGACCAGTCCCAACAGGTGCGCCACCTCAACGCGAGCACACCCCAACAAAAATCGTCCAAAACCGATGCTCTAATCGCCGTGAAATCGTATTTGAGCGCAGCGTTGCCGCTGACGAACTCCGGTGAATACGGCGCCGCCACTGTCCACCACTAATCGACGCAACACCACCACCAAATTTTATTTTAGCTATTGCACCAATTGTTGAAATAACTGTTAATTTTGTCATTTTGATGGAATTGAAGATAGACCCATTTGGGGTGTGTGTTCTTGAAATGGAATGAAATTAGTTATTTATTTTTTATGAAATTTTAGAATTTGGTGTGTGTGTGGGGAGCAGCCATGGTGTTTTGTGTTTTGTTGAAGAAGAAGAAGAAATGTCATTGATGAGTTCTTGGTGCCATTGTTTGTGAAGAAGAAGAATTAGAGAGGAAGAAAGAAAAATGTCATTGATGAGTTCTTGGATGTCATTGTTTGTGAAGGAAGAAGAAGGAAAATAAATAAAGAAAAATAATAATTAAAATTATATATATTTATTTAAAGAAATATTAAAATTAAATTTTTAATAAAAAATTCGGTTTTCACTCTCTTTAAAGAAAGTGAAATGCACACTTTTGCCACGTCAGCGTTTGGGGAGTATATATACGTCTTTAAAGTATAGTTGTGTTGTTGGGATTTGGGGTAAAAGTTGGGGGGTATTTGACCATTTTCTCTATTATTCCTTTGTTGCCCTAAATAGGTTAATACTTTGTGAATCACTGAATTGTGAATAAGTAGTGCATGCATATATATAAAGTTATATAGATATTTATGTATATAACATAAATAGGAATAAAAAAATAACTTAGTGTACCCTTATTGGGTTATCGGTTAAACCGATAACCCAATAAGCTAAAACCGAAAACGAACAATTTACCCAATAATTTTTTTTATAAAATCAATAAAAAATCATTAATCCAATAACCCAATAACATTTTTAGTGGTTCGTTTTATCGGTGAGTTGAAAAACCAATAATAATCATTAATATGAAGCTTTTGGGTTAGATAATTATTGTTTATTCTTAAAAAAAATAGAAAACCAGCCGAAGGATTGTTAGAAACATATAGAAACAACACAAAATATTGAGGCTTACAAGACCAAAATCTCAAAGAAAATTACACTTTGGAAGAATTTTGATGACATCGCCAAGTCACTATTATAAAAAATATGACCAATGAATAATGTGTATGATTTGCAGAAGTAGAATATTCAGTGTCATTATTCATGTTTTGACTCTGTTATAAGATAAAATTATAACGATTTGTAAGATCTAGATAAATCTTCATAATTTCAAATTTATGACAATGATATGTGATCAAGATTGAGAATATAAGTATACTTGTAGCAATTGAGAGAATATAGATTTTTTGCTTGTCAGCCTAAAACATCTATCTCTACTTAATTATATTCAATACATTCAAAATGCACTAGAACAAAAAATTAAAATATAAATGTCCTCATAATCAAGATAAATTATATTTAATCTTGTGTAAAAATCATACTAATAACTTGTCCAATTTTCATCTTATTTTGAGAACAAAATTGTTATAAAAGTCAATGATTCAATCAATCTAAAACTCTATACACTAAATTATTATTTATATAAGTAAATGGAGAAAAAAAATAATATAAGATCATTTAATTTTATTTAATTAAATAAATAATTATTTTGTAATAAATACATAGTCAATAGCATATAACCCATCAGGATAGTCATTTCAAGAACTGGAGTACATTAGTGCGAAACTAGAAAAGTGACCATAAAATTTTAAAATGTGATTAATCACATATAGAGAATACATTAAATTAATTTCTAATAATGCCTTTTTTTTTTTTACAATTTACACAAAGGTAGAATCATAAATGACCTTAATTATGTACTATGTACTGATTCTATACTCGGTGTAGATGGAAAACCAAGCTTCATTATGAAAATAATCTATAGTGTCATATTAGTTTTTAAATTCAATACCAAAAAATCCCTAACAATAAATTATTATCTACTTTGACGCAACATAGTAAAAATTCATCAAGCACATTTACACTTTTTTTAATTAATATTATTATCATTATTGGGTTATTAATAAAACTTTCACGTACAATTTCAGCCCACCAAAAGTGGAAGAAGAAGCAAGCAAAATTAGCGACTCCCCAAGGATAGTGACTCATTGCTCAGTACAAAATGAGTTAAATGTTGTCATGAGGCAGGTTTTGATTAAATTCTTAAAAGATATTATTTGTCCTAGCTAGCATTTTTATGCCCTTTCGGTTAGAGCGGAACATCAACCTTGTCTAGGAAGTCATACTCTTTATGTTGCGCATCCGTGATTGATAAACATGCTAATGCAACAACATTTTGAATAATTGGTTTGCCCTGTTCCACTTTTGAAACCCTTAATAAATACTTTGAACAGTTCGTTGTATGAGATGTCAACACAATCTATGGCGTATTTCACTGAGAACTGTGTCGATCCAAAAGTTTAAGTCATAATGGTGGCTACTCCGTTTCCGTCTTAATAGATGAGCCAAAAACCCATAACAGATAGGAAATATGAGGAAAGAAGAAGTAAAATGATATAAGATTTCAAGAACAAAGTCAGGCCATAGTAATCATAATCCAAAGTATAAATAAAAATACAATCAAATTTCAAAACTCGGTATCATAAGTATAAAAGAACCCAAAACAATTCAAAATTTGAAAATATATCTCTATCTCTGAATACAAGTAAAGACATAAAAGATTGATAGAGACTGGGACAAGGCTCCAAACGAGGAGCTCATCAGGTACTCCAAAAATCAACTACCACTGTCCAAATAACTACCGCAACTCTTACTCGAACTAGAATCTGCATCGAAATGGCACAATAGGAGTAAGTACGAGCCACTTGTACTCAGTAGATATTATAGGTCGTCTGATCGAGTAATTAGAACATAATACAAGTAAAAGATACTATCAGTGCGTTACCTACAAACAGAAAAGTTTCTAAATGATAGTTCACACCGTCTCCACTAATAGATCTAAGTATAGATACAATAAAGGAAACTACACACAAAATATAACTAAGAAAAACTAATTACACGACAACAAACACATAAGAAAAATACAACAATGTAATGCAGTGCCGGATGACGTGATGATGATGAATGAAAGCCATCACATGGCTTTTCTCTTACATCTTCTGAGCCTCAATGCTTTAAGATGATATCCATGGGAGTTTCCTAATTCGTATACATTATAATAACTCAATTCACCTCATCGGCTAGTGTTCACGGACCAAAAATTTGATAAGTTGTCTCATTTTCTTTTAAAAAATCAATGGTACTAGTATATCATTAGTGTGTAAGTATGAAATGAGAATGGTATGCTCACAACCAATTAGTGCAAGATAATAATTAATCCAATTCAAGTATAAGTGTCACGATCTAATTCTGGGAGTCGCGATGAAACCTACTTTAACCCACTAGTAAGTAAGTCAAACTATAACTCAAAACATCAAGTAATGGTTAAGTAATGGGCTAATTGGAGGAAAGTATAAGAAATATCGATGATAAGCATACAACAAGATTGTAAGCAGTAGACGTACAAGTATAACAATACAAATATCAAATGAGAGAGAGAATAAAATAATATCCCGTGACATAGTAAGGTCGGTACAAGAGCCACTCTATGAAAATAAGAGTACTAAATAGTATAAAACATACAACTAGTCTCGAAAGTAAATATTGTCATAAAATAGGATAAGAAGACTCTATCTTCAAATTCTAAAAGCAATCTGGATAAAAATGTGAGTAAAGATTATTTGAACTCAAATCTGCATCTAAAGAAGATGCAGAACAATAGCATGAATACCAGATCAATGAATACTCAACAAACAACATTGACCGACTGATCTAAATCATAATAAAAATATAATAAAATGCAAGAAAGTAACATAAATTCATGGATAAAGACGATATCTAGAATACTTCTTCAAATGTGGGAATAAGAAATAAACAAGCATAGTAAACAAATCAAAATATTTGTAAACACATGATTTTTGACCCTCCCCAAATTTTAACCTATTTATCGGTATTAAATATTTATATTTTTGTCTGATATTTATTTTAGTTCTTATTTCATTTTATTATAAGTTTTAGTTAAAAATAAAAAAATAATTAAGTTATGTTTTTTGGATATTTTTATTTCTTTTAAATAATACGAAAAAAAAGAGAGAAGATTTTTTTAAAAAAAATATATTTCTCTTTTTATTTTAATAAATAAGCTAACAGTTTAAGTATTACCTTAATTATATTTATTTTTGGCTATTTGTAAACTTTGATTGTATTTTGTTAAATATAAAAATTAATTATTTAATATTATTTTATTATATATATATATATATATATATATATATATATATATATATATATATTTTAATTAAAAAGAAGACATTATTCTAATACAACTGTCCAACCTCCTACCCCTGATAATTCTCTCTCAACTGCCTCCTCTTCCCATTTTTAAGGGGTAATTCCCTCAACCCCTGAATCAACCAAACCCCTTAATCAACCAAATTCGAAAAAAATTTAAATTTCCTACATCACTACGAATCGATTAGCAAAGAAACTCGTTTAAATGGATCTAAAAATTATCGCAACTTGATTTTAACTAACCATACGATGCAATAACGATCCCTTAGCTGCTGGAGAAAAAGAAGAAACGAAAATGACAATTTTGGGATGAAGGTTTCTTAAGCGGGAGTTGAGAGAATTGAAGAGGAGAGAGAGAAGATTTCTTTTTGGATATTGGAATAAGTGTAGGGAGTTAGTGTAGTATATTAAATTTGCAAAGTTCTAAAAATGATGAGATGGTCCCTTGGTCCACCTGTGGACCCCACTTTTTAAAACTTTTTCCAAGTTTTTATACCATACCCTAAAAATTAAATCAAAAATAACTTTAGTGAGTAATGGCAAAATAGTTTTGGAAGTGGATAGTCTTGCCAATTTTTCTCTTTTTAAGGGGTAACTCCCTCAACCCCTGAAATTGAACGTACATTGCAAAAGATAGACAGAAAACAACACGGGAAAAACAACAAAAAATAAAACTCTTGGAGAAGAAAAGGGGAGACAATCAAAGGGAAAAGGAGAAAAAACTTGAGATTAGGGGGAGAAAAGGGAGAAAACAGAAAGAAACAATGTGAGAAAACAAAAGAAACAAAGTGAAAACGAAAACAACAAAGCAACGAGAAGAAGAAACAGACGTAGTTGATTTAGGAAAAAGAGACAAAAGTTAAGATTTTGAGTTTGGAGTTTCGTTCGAAGCTTTGGTGACGGCGTTTTGCGTCTTTACTCACTTAATTTCATCATACAAGTTCTTATCGAATCCGTACCTTTTTTTTATAAGTTTTCTTTTGAATCAAAACATGAACAATGTTATTTATATGATTTCGTGTATTATATAGTAGGTACACATGATTACTCATATGAAATCTTATAATGAGTTTGCATTTTCTTATCAACAAAAGTTTTGTAAGATGGCTCAGATTCAACCAGCAGCAAGACATGAGGGGCACAAGCAGTTGTCACGTCAAGTAGCTAAACTACTACTGTTGTGACGGTGGGTGGGTCATTGATGGTGTTGTCTGGTTTAACACTGGCTGCAACTGTTATTCGGCTTGTTGTTGCTACACCTTTGTTGGTCATTTTTAGTCTAGTTCTTGTGCCTGCTGCCATTACCATTTTCATGATACTTGGTGGCTTGTTGGTTGCTATCGGGTTTTGCTGTGATATGCATATATTTTCATAAAATCATTTAAAGTTGGATTGGGGTGTTGGGTTAGGCTCTTAGACGTGGGACTTCCTTAGTAAAGTAGAATTTTATTTTGTTTCTTATGGATGTTGTTCAATTTACCATTCAACAAAGAATAATAATATTTCATTTTGTGGAATAAGGCACCAAAGTTCACTGTGAAAAAAAAAGGGGGCACAACCACACAAACAACAGAAGATTGTAGAATTAAATTTAGTTGGATTTTGTCATATTATTAAATATTTATGTTGAAATAGAATTGTGCATGGTAAAGTTTTCTATCCGTTTTGTTCTTAATAATAATAATAATTATGAACTTGTTCATGAAGATATAATTTATTATTATTTTTTTTTAAAAAAGGTTTGTGTCGGGTTAGGTTTTTTTTCCTAGTTGGTTGACATTGAGTAAATATAATTTCTTCCTTTAGATTTCTTCGGTCATTGTTTCATACGATATTAATTTACTCAACTTGGATGATTGAGGATTTCGTCACATGTCTATTTTACTTTAGTCAATACGGAACCATGCATTTTCAATATGACTTACTACTCCCACTAGTTTTCTCTACTGTTGTTGGACTGCTTTTTAACCCTAGATTATATATTAAAATCACAAATTAATTATTAGAGTGAGGTAAAATAAAATGATTTGCAAATTTATTCAACACACCCTATAATCTGTAACGCCCCGAAAATCTGTCCCGAGATATCACACGGTGCTTAGGACCACAAGTGATCCCAAGCCAACCCTTCTACTGGCATAACTCATAAGCAGCTGAATAATATGTATAAAATGACTAAGTTTACAGTGTGGAAACATAATAATGGCGGAATTTGAGAAAATACAATACTAATATAACTTTTACATTCTGATAAAGTGTGAAAGAGGGACTGAAAATACATAACTGACTGTAACTGATATCTGTGAAGCCTCTGCTATACTGACTATAGATAGATTGAACGCAACTCCAACTATCACTAATCAATACATGAGAGAATAAAATACATAAATAGCATCTAACTTAAGTCCCCAAAATAGGAGATCTCATCATCTACTGGCTGGAATCTCAATGCTGTCTGAATATGGTATGCGTGCTACAACTGAACTGATACCTACATTATGAGACAATGTAGCACATAGACATATATGTGGATCAGTAATTTGAGGATGTACTGAGTATATGGGGGTGAAATGCATAAGTAAAACATCATATTATCATCATAATTTGTAAAATAATGCATGACAAATGTAAATGACTCACATAAGTAGCAAAATCTGAAATACTAAAAATAATAATCATGGGAAACAAATCATACTTGTAAATCTAGTGAGCCATAACATTTAGTTCTAAAAGCTGTGCTATTAGTGATACGGAAAACAAAGCTAGAAACCGAAAATATAACTAAAGAAAGGAGATGAAGATGATAACAATGACACAAGATGAAACAAGACACGGATTCAACACAAACCCAAGAGAAATTGCATAGAAAATAAAGATAGATAATGAGACCAAGATTATTACAAGATTAAGAACCAAGTGTATTTCAACACTAACCCCTAATAAATATAATAATCCAAACCACACTCTTATGGTGACCGCCAAGGGAATCAATTCACCTCAAGATCCACCGTTTTCAAGCAAAGGTCAATATTGGATTTTCCAAGCCCTATACTAAGGATGACTTTTCCAAGTCCTAACTAAGACTACACTAAGGTGGTCTACTCTTACGAGAGAGGATTTTCACATTTATCATTCAAAACTAAAGTGAAAAGACCTAAAAGAGACTTTATATAGCCTTATTGCATAATGGAAGACAAAATGACTCCAATACCCTTAATGAGGTGGGGTGGCCATAGAGTGTTACTTGGATAAGGCTAGGCGACGAAAATACCCTTAATGAAGGGCCCAAAACCATGAGTCCTCAATCTTCAATGCTCCAAACAATCTTCCACACGCGGGATTGCTCCTTGGTGTACTCAAATCGGCCCCTCCATGTAGGATCTCATGTCCTCAATACGACTAAAGCTTGATGCCCTACGAACTGACTTTGAATGATGTCATCGAAAGTTAAGGCGGTCATTTGATTTGTATCATCCTTCCCTCCTTGAAAAGGATTCGACCTCGAATCCATACCTTGAAAAATAAGAGAAAGGATAAATAAGCACAACTTCCTCATGGCATGAGGGTTAGAGTTAGCACAATAATAAACATCATCATGCCAAGGCGGAACATACTTGAAATATAACCATGAATCCGTTGTGTTAGTCATGAAAATCTTAGCAAAAACGTCACAAAGGGCATGGTTATGAAAAGTACCAAGAGATAAAGAAACTATAAAGGACTCAATGGTGTCCCGAAGTCCCAAAGGTAAGCCTACCTGTAACTTAGGGACCATAAAGCACAATTGTTTCATTAACTCTTCAAGTGACCTCATCAAACGTGGTGCCACTGTTGGTCTTAAAAATACACTAAACACATATAGCATAGTCATTAGAATAAGTAGACCAACCATCAAGTTTCCTACCTCTACATAATACAAATCCAAAACTAGCATGGATGTCATCATAGGAAAAGAGATAGTATAGGAAAGAACCAAGTGTAAAAGTATACATGGGTGAAGATAAAGCATTTAAGCACATACGCATTCTTTCCTTTAAAAAAATAGGCAACTTGGCATTCTCAAGTTGGTATTCATGCTATGTAAGCACAAATGTGTCAAGCAAGGATGCAAATTTAGAAACATTACCCCAAGGAGTTAACGATACCTTTGCCCTCGGGTTTACAAGAAGGAATACACATTCCTTACCCTTAAGAGTACTCTCATCTTTAAAAAAGAGATTTCCATCTTTAGGAGGAATGTTTTCACACCATAGTGGGTTAACATATAGGCTATAGTCTCCAAGGCAAGCTATACCATCATTTTCACCACAAGGTTTATTAGGAGTGTTCAAATCATCTTCAAACAAGACATTATACCTAAAGAGAACATGATCTATCTCACGGGCATATTTAGAACAAATAATTTCTTTACTCTTTAAAAGACAATTATTAAGTTTCAAAAAGGTTTCAAGTACAAGATTATCCCTATGAGCTACGCAAACTATGGAATCCATATCATAAGGATAGCTCACGGGTTCACTCCTAGTTTGTTGACCAACATTCTCAAATACTTCACTCACTTGAGTTCCATTAATCACAACACACATAACCTCAAGTGGTGGGCAAGTTTCACAAATAAGTTGATCAACACCATTTACACAAGATGATGTACTCTAGTTCAACATATTGGCTTCAACATTAAGTGGACATAAATTGATCTTACAAGAAAAGTCAATTTAGTCATCAATATGATCAAATAGTGCATCCACACTCACAACATGTACATCATCAAAAAGAAGAAAAGAATCATTAGACTCACAAGTAAGTAAGACACTACTCACACTCAATGGGCTGCTAGCCACGTAATTCTCATTGTCACGCATAAAAGTGTAAGAGTTAGCTATTTTACCTTTTAGATCACATGAGCTATAGTCTTTATCTTGACGTGTGTCCGGGCAGCCCACTTGCTCCCTTGGACCTACCGTAACTATAAATTATTATCTACTTTGGCTCAACATAGTAAAAATTCATCAAATGCATTTTTTAATTAATATTATAATCATTATTGCGCTATTAATAAAACTTTCACTTACAATTTCATCCCACCAAAAGCGAAGAAGAAGCATGCAAAATTAGTGACACCCCAAGGGTAGTGTCATAAGTTAAATGTTGCTTAGTACAAAATGAGTTAAATGTTGTCATGAGGCAGGTTTTGATCAAATTCTTAAAAGATATTATTTGTCCGTACATTTTTACGCCCTTTCGGTTAGAGCGGAACATCAACCTTGTATAGGAAGTTCTAATCTTTATGTTCCACATCCGTGATTGAAAAGCATGCTAATGCAACATGTTACATACTCCCTCCGTCCCAAATTATGTGTCGCCATTTGACCGGATACGATATTTAAGAAATAAGTATTGACTTTGTTAAAGTTACAAAATTACCCTTCTTAAAGAAAGGACTAGTAGTATTTAACATCAAGTGGGACCACTTTTAATTGTAAAACAAATAAAAAAAGGAGTAATAGTATTTAAAATCAAGTGGGACCACTAAGGATAAAATTGTAATTGTGTCTTTAAAAACTTAACAAATAAGGAAAGACGACATTCTTTTTGGGATGGACCAAAAAGAAAATAACAACACATAATTTAGGACGGAGGGAGTATTTGATTTGTCCTATTCCAATTTTGAAGCCCTTAATAAATACTTTGAACACTTCGTCATATAAGGTGTCAACACATTTTATGGAATATTTCATTGAGAACTAGCTTGACCCAAAAGTTTAAGTCATGATGACGTCGACCCCGACTCCGTCTTAGTAGGTAAGTCAAAAATCCGCAATAGATAAGAAATATGAGGAAAGAAGAAATAAAATGATATGAGACTTCAAGAACAAAGTCAGTCCATAGTAATCATAATCCAATGTATGATTAAAAATACTATCAAATTTCAAAACCTGGTATCATATGTATAAGAGCACCCAAAATTCAAATTCTGAAAATATATCATTGTCTCCAAATACAAGTAAAGAAATAAAAGGTAGATAGAGACTGACAAGTCTCCAAACGAGGAGCTAACCAGGTACTCCAAAAATCAACTATCACTGTACAAATCAGCTACCTCATCTCGTACTCAAACTAGAATCTATACCGAAAGGGCACGGTAGGAATGAGTATGGTCCACTTGTACTCAGTAGATATCTTATAGGCCGACTAAGAAAAATAGAAAATTATGCAAGTAAAAGATACTATCAGCACGTCACCTACAAACGGAAAAGTTTTCAAATGGTAGCTCACACTATCTCCTTAAGAGATCTAAGTATACATACACTAAAGGAAACTAAACATGAAATATAACTAAGAAAAACTAATTACATGACAACAAACACATAATAAAAATACAACAATGTAATGCAATGCAGAGAAAATATGATGATGATGAATGAAAGCCATTACATGGCTTTTCTCTTTCACCTTTCGAGCCTAGCTCTTTAATACAGGGAACATGAGATTTCCCCAACTCGTATACTTTATCATATCTCAATTCACCCCACCGAATAGTGTTTATGGGTCAAGGATTTTATCAGTTGCCTCCTTTTGTTTTAAGAAAATCAGTAGATCTTAGTGGTACCAGTATATCATGTGTGTGTATGTATGAAATGTGAATGGCATGCTCCTAACCAATTAGTACAAATATAATAATAGATCCAATACAGGTATAAGTGTCGCAATCCAATTTTGCGAGTCATGATGACACCTACTCTACTAGTAGATAAGTCAAACCATAGCTCAGAATAATAAGTAATGAGCTAATTGGAGGAAAGTATAAGAAATACTGAAGATAAGCATACAATAAGATTGTAAGCAGTAGGAGTACAAGTATAATAGTACAAATATTAAATAAGAGCGAGTGAGACAGAGAGAACAAAAAAATATTCCACGACATAGTAAGGTTAGTACAAGAGGCACTAAATCTAAAAATAAGAGTACTGAAGGGTGTTAGTGTACAACAAGCCAACGCACGAAACTACTAAGAGAAGCAAAATAACACCTAAATCTAGAAAACTTCTCTTCCAAACACAAGACACCCAATAACTCTTTTTTTTTTTTAATTTTTAAATAGAAGAGCCCGTGATTTGTAGTGTAAGAACACAACCCGCCTTTGCTTTGATACCAAATGATAACAAATGGTATCTACAACACCAAATTATTCCGAAAATAGTCAAAAAAAGCATGCCTAAACCTGCAACAACAAGACAACAATACGATACAAGAAGCAACCACAAACTTAAAATACTTAAAGAATAGGTAACTTGACACAAAGAGAACTCATTAGGTAGAAAATAAAGAGTGTATCAAACTCTAAAACCTTTACAAAATAATTTAACAAGTACCGAGTTCTTACACAAATCCAAGAGGAGCTCGGTTCACTCAAGAACTCATGTTTCTGGCCGATACACACAACACAAGAAGAAAACTATTTCTTGTGATGTCAATAGTGGTCTACTGTCTCTTGAGAGGATGGTGTTTCAATTTTACATTCTTGATTCAAAATAATCTAACTAAGGAACAAGACTAAATGACACACTTTAAATAGTCTATTACAAAAAGTTGGTAAAAGGACCCCTTTAACCTTAATAAAGGGGGTGGACGGGGTGGAGTGTTTTTGGGAAGCCTTGGGGTGTATTTTGAGCGCCTAAGGTCAGCCCCACATGTCAAGACATACACTCCCTTGGGCGAGTTCACAACAAGCTCAACTACATCCATTTTCATAAACGCGCCTTAAAGTCATTTTACTTCCCAAACTTGGCTTCTAGTAAATGGTCTTGAGCCCGTGACACCTGTATCATCCTCTCCATCTTGAGAGGAGTTTGACCTCAAAATTAAGGGTTCTTCATATTCAATGGTATAAATCCATGAGAGATCACACATGTTGAACGTGTTATGTACTTGGTATTCCAGTGGCTAGTCGATCTTGTAAGCATTATCTTTGATTCTTTCAAAAACTTGGAATGGACCATCACCTCTTGGCAGCAACTTACCCTTTATTTGGTTGGTAAACCAGTCTTTCCATAGGTGTACCCACACCCAATTTCCTAGCTCAAGAACAAGACACCTTCTTTCTTTGTTGACTCGTTTGGCCACCTCTTGCTTTTTCTTCACAAGTCGCAACCTCACTTTCCCATGTAAGATTTTCATGGGTTTGTCCCTCTTGTTTCCATCTAAGTTAACGATAACATCATTTGGAAAAGGATTTAGATCTAAGTGGGTTAGGACATTGAAGTCGTATACATATTCAAAGGGCGTGATGCCTGTACTTGAATGGATCACCCAATTGTAACCAAATTCAATGAGAGGTATGTAATTATCCCAAGATGTCAACTTATCTTTAACCATTGAACGTTACATAGAACCAAAGGTTTAATTCACTACTTCCTTTTGGCCATCGGTTTGTGGCTGGCAAGACGTAGAAAACAATATTTTGGTTCTGAGCCAACCCCATTCTAACTTCCAAAAGTGACTAAGGAACTTGGAGTCCCAATCACTTACAATGGTCCTTATGATGCCATATAACTTAACAATATTTTCAATAAACAAAGAAGCTACACTATCCGCATCTTCACTATTTTCGTAAGGAATCAAGTGTGCCATTTTGGAGAAATGATCAACAACAACAAAGATGCTATCCCGTCCCCTTTTAGTCCATGGCATCCCCAACACGAAATCCATAGAAATATCAAATCACAGACGTTATAGAGTGGGAAGTGGGGTGTATAACCCATGAGGAAGGATCCTAGACTTAGCACTCCCATAATCCATGTATTGGCTGCAAACTTTGACAACATCTTTGCACATCCTTCGCTAATAGAATTGTTACTCCAATATTTCGAGGGGCTTATCAATTTCAAAGTGACCCATGAGACCATCATCATGTTCCTCCCTCATAAATAACTCTTTTCAAGAGATAGAGGGTAGACACAACCGTCTTCCCTGAAACAAATATCCATCAAACATGGCATATGGGATGTAATCCGATCATCTCTTATCCCTACCCACGACTTTACTTTCCCTAAATATAGGAGCGAAGTAGGGGTCCTCAGGATACAAAGGCTTGAGGCTCTCAAACCCCATTAGCTTGGACTACAAAGTGGACACAATAATGTGCATTCTAGATAACGCATCGGCGACCACATTATCCTTACCCCTTTTGTATTGAATCATATAGGGAAAGGTTTCAAGAAATTCAATCTATTTTGCATGCCGTCTTTTAAGTTTGTCTTGTGCTTGAAGGTGCTTCAAAGATTCATGATCTGTTTGGATTATGAATTGCATAGGCCAAAGATAATGTTGCTAATTGCTTAACGCTCTAACCAAGGCATACAACTCCAAATCATATGTAGAGTAGTTTAGAGTTTCTCCTTTGAGTTTTTCACTAAAGTAAGCTATAGGATTTAATTCTTGTATCAAAATTGTAACGCCCCGAGTTTGCACCCCGAACGTTACACGGTGCTTGTAATCCTGAAAGACTATAAGCTAACCCATGGCTGGTACCTGCTGCAATAACTGAATAACAATACTATAAAAATTCAAAATTTAGGCAGAAATAGCCATAAGGTTCAAAAATGAAAATCAATTACTAAATACTGAAATCAATACTATAAATTGAACATTTTTCTAAAAGATTACTGTAGTCTGCAAAAGCCTCTAACTATCTGAATAGGGGGTTGATGGGATAAGCCCCCAACTAACCCCAACTACTAAAAACTAATAAACTGAGATACTGATGTAATAATCATGTTCACAAACTATGAGGACTCACTACTAATCTGCTACTGAAAGATCTGGGCTGCTAAGTACGGGTAGGAGCCCGTGCATCTAAACCAATGATATAAGACATCATAGTGCAAAAGAAAAGTATGTGTCAGTACTTTGAATGTAATAGTATGCTAAGTGAGGTAGGCTAATATGCATGGGTTCATATGCATGAACAATACTGACTGAATGACATGAGCATAACTAAATGAGAGTACATGCATGAATACATAAACTGTAACTGAGGTCATGATAGCACTGGATACTGAGTTTTGACTTACTGGTTTACTGATATTTGAGTGTAATGATACTGTATTACTGTTATCTGAGTGACTGTATCTAACAATCCTGATTCTATGGAACTATTTTGAGTTTTGTACTGAATAAAGTGACTGTGTCTGACAGTCCTGGTTTCTGTAGAACTGAACTGAGTTCTATACTATGACTGTAACTGAAACTAAGACTATAGAAGACAATCATCTAACCGGCATACCCCTCTCTGATTTGATTGGGGTCTAACCTGTAACCCCAGTTGGAAGGGTGTTAGTACCGTGTCATGCGTAAAGACAAACTGAGTCACCCTCATTTAATAGGTGCTCTGAATGAAAACAGTAGTACCCTCAACTGGCAGGTAAAAATACCTCATTAACCCTTAACTGGCAGGTTGATGTATCAACCTACGCTGGCTACGTAGTTCTGGAACATAAAGAATACTTCTAAGGATCACACCCTTTACTGGTAGGTGAGCCCTAATCCTTGAGTTCACTGGATGCTGAATCCTATTCCCAACTGAATAAACTCTGGACTGATTTCTAAACTGTTCTAGGCTGGACTGAACAATTACTAATCATGTTAACTATTTGAACTGAACTGAGTTCGCTGGGTTCTGAACTGATTACTAACTAAGTTCTGAACTGATTACTGGCTGAGTTTTGAACTGATTACTGAACCACTGATCGTGATATAACTGAATACAATTCTATAACTAACACTGCTCTAGGTATAAAGCTAAATTTTTAGGTATTAAATACCCCCAGGACTCGATAGCATGAAAAGTAAATCACTGCATGACTTTAGTAGCATAATGGTACTAGCTTACTAACAATACATTCACTTAGACATTTTTGTCAAGCACTTGATATACATGGTCTTGTGCATGACTGAAATCACAAAATAACATGTTATGCTTGGACTAGTCAGTTCACACAAGCATTTTGACAAACACTTGAGAAGCATAGGTATTTCACATATCAATAAATAGGTTGTAATATCATAGATTCTACATTCAACTTGCAATTCAAGAGTTCAACATGAAGTTCACAAAGTTCAATTCACAATTAGCTGATTTACATAAAACTTGGGACAAATCATGGAATTAGATTACCATTAACATCATAATCATGAATATATTCAAGATCCAACATGAAATCCATGAAATCAATTAACTTGTGTTTTAAAGAATTTTTTGGACTACTAGGGTTGAAGGATACCCTTCGATGAACAGTTCACATACCTTAGTATTCAAATTTGTGAAGAATGATGGAGTGTTCTTGATGGCTGAATCTTGAATTGGAGGTCCTAGGGTTTGCTTCTTGAGAAATTTTGAGAAGGATGAATGGGTTTTGCCTCTAAAGGGGCTTAATCTTGTGTTTTGGTGGCTGACATAAAGTGGAAAAATACCTAAATACCCCTGAGGATGCGGTTTTTAATGTCTAAAAATTAATTTAGCAATGCGCAGACTGATGCACCACGCCACTGGCATCAATGTGATAACCAACGCGCTGTGTCGAGTCCACGTTGGTTTACTGGAATTTGCATTAGGAGCTGGAGGATAAATACTCATCGATGCGATCGGCGATGTGACGCATCGAGATCGCATTGATCCACTGGTTTGAGCTTTCAAATGTGATCCAAACGAAGTCCAAAAAATCTGAAACTCGTCCAAGAACATCTATTGACATTCCTGATCATGATTCAACCTAAAAATCATTACTTTAAGCTCATGAGGGCCATGAAATAGAGTCGCCAACTTTGCCAGGCTAAAATAACTCTAAGTATGAATACATAGCTAGAATTTTCTAAGTTTGGGACCCCTCATAAAGCTCTAAGAGGCTAAGTTAGGGTTAGAATTCTGCAGTGTCTTATAATATCTCCCCCTTGGGAACATTCATCCTCGAATGAGACTAACTATGATGAGAATAATGTTAGACTGATTTTTAGATACTAGACATGCACAATTGTAATATGGTTTCATAATTGACACTACTGACATGCTGAAATTTCATACTGCACAAGCATATCTGATTCATAAGTACATAGCTGAGCATGATCCATAAATGCATGACTGGGATTGCTGATAAGCTGAGTTTCTCATGTTGAACATACATATCTGATGCATGAAGACACAATTGAATATGCAATGGTAACTGGTACCAAGTTTATAAAGAGAAACCTGAGCATAGAACTGAGTAAGTTCAAGGAAAAACTGTTACCTTAGGTTGAGTCTGAGTTTGCGAAGAAGAGGTGAGGATATTTGGTCAGTATATCTGCCTCTACTTCTCAAGTAGCTCCCTTAACAGACTAGTTCTGCCAAAGAACTTTGACTAAAGGGACATCTTTGTTCCTCAGTCTACGAATCTGATAGTCAAAGATTTTGACTGGAATCTCTTCATAAGAGAGACTGTTCTGAATATCTAAACTCCCTACAGGGACTACAACTGCTGGGTGACCTATGCATTTCTTATGCAAGGAGTCATGAAACACTGGATACACTGAATCTAATCTGAAGGCAACTTAAGCTCATAAGTTACCTTTCTGAAATAGCTGAGGATTCGGTAAGGACTGATATATCAAGGACTGAGCTTTCCCTTCTTGCCAAACGTCTTCACTCCTTTTATAGAAGGGATTTTCAAATACACAAAATTGCCAATCTCGAACTTGGGATCTTTTCTGCACATATCTATGTATGAATTCTGTTGGCTTTGAGCTGTCTTAAGTCTTTCTTTAATTAACTAAATCTTTTCCAAGGTATCGAATACTAAGTTAGGCCCTACCACTGCGGCCTCACATACCTCAAATAAACCAATGGGATACCTACATATCCTTTCATAAAGCACCTCAAACGGGGCCATCTGAATGCTGGAATAATAGTTGCTATTATATGCAAACTCAATAAAAAGAAAGTAGTCATCCCAACTACCTTTAAAGTCTATCGCACATGATCACAACATATCTTCTAAAGTCTGAATGGTCCTTTTTGCTTGAATATCTTTCTAAGGGTGAAAGGCTGTACTAAGATGGACTTGGGTACCAAGACCCTTCTGAAATGCTTTCCATAAATGAAAGGTAAACTGTGTATCTCTATCTAAGATAATGGACAATGGAAATCCATGTAATCTGACCAATACTCTGACATGGAGCTTGGCATAGTCCTCGGCCAAAAAAGAGGTATGGACTGGTAGGAAATGAGCTAATTTGGTCATTCTTTCTATAATGACCCAAACTGAATTATGCTGACGATGAGTTCGAGGCAAATCCATCACAAAATCTATGATCACTTCTTCCCACTTCCAAGTGGGAATACTTAACTCCTGCATAGACCCACTAGGTTTTTGATGCTCGTTCTTAACTTGCTGATATGTTGAGAACTTGGCTACAAACTCTGCAATATCTCTCTTTATCCCCTAGATGAATATAGTAATGCACACCATGTGTTTCTACAAGAATTCGTTGTCTTAGGTCATCTACACCTGGCACACATAGCCGACCCTGATAATGCAACATACCGTTTCCCCCTTGGGAGAAAACCTCTACCTTCTGATTTCTAATTGATTCTTTTTACTTAGCTAGACTGTGAGCCCTATCCTGCTTTTCCTTCACCCCGAAAACTAGGGATGATTCTGAACTACTCTGTACCCACATACCACCTTCTACTAAATCGACTATGCAAATACCTAGTCGAGCAAGCTGATGAACTTCCTGAGCTAACTTTATCTTACCATTCTCAACATGAGAAACACTACCCATAGATGTTTTACTAAGAGCATCGTCCACTATATTGGCCTTGCTCGAATGATTCAGAACACTCATGTTATAGTCTTTCAACAACTCCAACCACCTTCTCTGACGGAGGTTCAGGTCATTCTGAGAGAATGCGTACTGCAGGTTCTTATGGTCAATGAACACATCTACATGCACACCATACAAATAGTGCCTCCAAATCTTTAAGGCAAATACTACTGCTGCTAACTCAAGATCATGAGTTGGATAGTTTTTTTATGAGGCTTAAGGTGTCAAGAGGCATAAGCTATGACCTTGCCTCTTTGCATCAAAACACACCCCAAGCCAACTCTGGAAGCATCATAATACACAATAAAGCTGTCTGTACCCTCTGGTAGAGTCAAAACCGAGGTTTTCAAGAGTCGAATCTTCAACTCCTAAAAACTCTTCTCGCAAAAATCTAACCACTGGAATTTGACTCTCTTTTGAGTCAATTTGGACATAGGGGATGCAATAGATGAAAATCCTTCAACAAACCGACGGTAATAGCCGGTCAAGCCCAAAAAACTCTGGATATCTGATGGAGAGATGAGTCTGGGCCAGTTTCTCACTGCTTCGGTCTTTTAGGGATCAACTCTAATGCCATCACCGGAAAATGATATGGCTGAGGAACGCTACTAACCTTAGCCAAAATTCACACTTACTGAATTTGGCAAATAGCTGATGGTTTCTGAGAGTCTGTAATACTATGCTGAGATGGTCTGCATGATTATGCTTACTGTGGGAGTAGACAAGGATGACATCTATGAAGACTATGATGAACATGTCCAAGTACTACTTGAACACATAGTTCATCAAGTCCATGAAAGCTGCTGGGGGATTGGTAAAAACAATTGTCATAACTAAGAATTCAAAGTGACCATACCATGTTCTGAAGGCAATTTTTGGGATGTCACACTCTCTGACTCTGAGTTGATGATATCCTGATCTGAGGTCTATCTTAGAAAAATAACTGGCACCCTGAAGTTGGTCAAATAAGTCATCAATCCTGGGAAGTGGATACTTGTTCTTGACCGTGAATCTATTTAGATAAGGGTTTTTAATACACATTCTGAGGGAATCATCTTTATTACTCACGAATATAACAGGTGCACCACACGGGGATATGCTGGGCCTGATGAATCCCTTATCTAAGAGATCTTTCAACTGTTGTTTTAACTCCTTTAGTTCTGCTGAATCCATTATGTATGGAGGAATAGATATGGGATGAGTATCTGGAAGAAGTTCTATTCCAAAGTCGATTTTCCTTTCGGTAAGAATTTTGGGAAGATCTTCGGGAAACACATCTGGGAATTTGCATGTTACTGATACTGACTCAAGAGTAGGGGCTTCTGATCTAGAGTCCTGGACTCAAATGAGATGGTAGACACATCCCTTAGATATTATTTTTCTTTTCCTTAGGTAGGAAACAAGATGACCACTATGTGCTGAAGTACTACCCCTCCATTCTAGGACGAGCTCATTCGAAAACTGAAATTGGACAATTCTGTTTCTACAATCAACTAAGGCATAGAATGAATGAAGCCAATCTATGTCGAGAATGACATCAAAATCTGTTATCTCTAATTCTACTAAGTCTGCTGAAGTGACTTTCTGAGATACCATACCTGGATAGTTCCTGTATACCCGCCGGGCTATGATAGATTTACCCATTGGGGTAGAGACTAAGAAACGCTCTACTAGAATTTTGGGATTGACTCCAAAGTCGACAACTATATATGGAGTTACAAAAGATAAAGAAGCTCCTGGATCCAGCAAAGCATAAATATACAAGTGATAAACTTGTAACGTACCAGTGACCATATCAGGAGAACTTTCCTGATCTTGTTGGGACTGAAGGGCATAGAGTCTGTTTGGGCGCTGCCCACTGGTGGCACTAGAAGAGATACCCTGCTGATTCGAGCAACCGGAATAAGCTAAGGGATAGTTATGCTGACCCTGGGAACTGTTGGGGATAATATTTGACTCTGTGACCTAGCTTTCCACACCCAAAACACACATCACTACCAGTCCTACAGATACCCTGGTGGTTTTTGTCACATTTTTGACAAAGGGAATTGGTTCAAGCGATGCTGAAACTATCCTGAGGATTAGGGCCTAGTGCCCTATATCTATTGCCATCTTTGAATTTTGGCAGTGGATCACTGGCTGAGGATGGAGCTGGAATTAAGGATTTTGATCGAAACTGAGAATTATTCCCACCCTCTGACTTAGGCTGTACGAAGTTGAAAATACTTATTCTTGATCTCTTGGTATCCCTCTTATTCTCTATATACTTAGCCTCTTCTATCTGTTGAGCGTGGACCATGAGCCTGGATATGTCCATCTCCTTAATCAACATTGTTGTTCTACACTCCTTGACCACACTGCTAGAAACCCCAGACACAAACTTGTTCATCTTGGATCTGCTATTTACCACTACATGAGGAGCATATCTAGCTAATTAAGTAAACTTGAGAGAATACTCTTTCACTGTCATATTGCCCTACTTTAGATTAATAAATTTTAGAACCTTCACTTCCCTCAATTCCAGTGGGAAGAACCTATCCAAAAAAGTAGTGGCAAACTCCTTCCATTTTATGGGCCCTGCATCTGTGGCCTTTTCTGCTTTCCATTATTTAAACCATAAGTGAGCCACATACTGTAACTGATATGTGGCCAAATCAACACTCTCAATAGCATTCACCCTCATAATATCTGTAACTTTCTGCACCTGATTAAGAATTTCCTAAGGGTCCTCATCTGACTTAGACCTAGTAAAAGATGGAGCATTCATTCGGTGAAGTCTCAAATCCTAGATGAAGCTGTATTGGCCACTTGATTGGCCAGAACGATAGTTGAGAGTTAATTATGGTCTACCACAGAATGATCTAGGGTGGTAAAGGCTGCTCTAAATTCAGCGTGGGAGATATGTTCGTCTAGGGGATCTGGCTGGACGGGCTGGGGTGCTGACTGGTTTCCCGTTCTTCTTATCTTAATCCTCTTTGCAAGATTATTCTATAGATGAAAGGGAAAAGGATTAGACTAAGAGTTTAACTGGAGATTATGCTCACCCGCATGACATGAATACTAAAAGAAGGGAAAATTTTCCAAAAACATCTCGTAGCCTCATATCCATAAGTATGGTGTGCTACACACCCATGCACGAGACTCTACTAGACGTAGATTTTAGATTTTCTAGGACTCTATTGAACCTTAGGCTCTAATATCAAGTTTGAAATGCCCCGAGTCTGTACCCCAGATGCTACACGGTGCTTGTAATCCCGAAGGACCATAAGCTAACCCATGACTGGTACCTGCTGCAATAACTAAATAACAATATTGTAAAAATGCAAAATTTAGGAAAAAATAGCCACAAGGTTAAAAACTAAAAATCAATTACTGAATACTGAAATCCATACTATAAACTAAACATTTGTCTGAAAGATTACTCTAGTTTGAAAAGCCTCTAACTGTCTATATAAGGGTTTGATGGGACAAGCCCCCAACTAACCCCAACTATTGAAAACTGATAAATTGAGATACTAAAGTAATAATCATGTCCTTGAACTATGAGGACTCACCACTATTCTGCTGCTGAAAGGTTCTGGCTACTAAGTATGGTCAGGAGCCCATGCATATGAACCTATGATATAAGACATCATAGCGCAAAAAAAATTTATACGTCAGTACTTTGAATATACTACTATGCTAGGTGAGGTAGGGTGATATGCATGGGTTAATATGCATGAACAATACTGACTGAATGACATGACTATAACTGAATGAGAGTACATGCATGAATATATAAACAGTAACTGAGGTCATGATAGCACTAGATACTGAGTTTTGAATTACTGGTTTACTAATATCTGAGTGTGCTGATACTATATTACTGTTATCTGAGTGACTGTATCTTACACTCCTAATTCTTTGGAACTATTCTGAGTTCCATACTGAACTGAGTGACTGCGTTTGACAGTCTTGGTTTCTGTAAAACTGAATTGAGTTCTATACTAAGAATGGAATTGAAACTGAGACTGTAGAAGATAATCATCTAACCAACATGACCCTCTCTGATCTGATTAGGGTACAAACTATAACCCCATCTAGAAGGGTGTCAGTACCGTGTGACGAGTAAAGACGAGCTGATTCACCCTCATCTAGCAGGTGCTCTGAATGAAAATGGTGGTACCCTTAACTGGCAGGTTAAAACACCTTATCAAACTCAACTAGCCTCAACCTGCACTGGCTACGTAGTTCTGGGACACAAGGACTGCTTCTAAGGATCACGCCCTTTACTGGCTGGTGAGCCCCCATCCTTGGGTTCACTCAGTACTGAATCCTACTCCCAACTGAATAGACTCTGGACTGATTTCTAAACTATTCTAGGATGGACTAAACCATTACTAATTATGTCAATTGTCTAGACTGAACTGAGTCCATTGGGTTCTGAACTTATTACTAACTGAGTTCTGAACTAATTACTAAACCACTGATCGTGATATGACTTAATACTATTCTATAACAACACTGGCTCTAGGTATACACCTTAATTGTCAGGTATTAAATACCCCCAGGACTCGATAGCATGAAAAGTAAATTCTGCATCACTTTAGTAGCATAATGGTACTAGCTTCCTAACAATACATTCATTTAGACATTTTTGTCAAGCACTTGATATACATGGGCTTGTGCATGATTCAAATCACAAATAACATGTTATGCTTGGACTAGTCAATTCACATAAGATTTTTGACAAACACTTGAGGATCATGGGTATTTCACATATTAATAAACATGTAGTAATATCATGGATTCTACATTCAACTTGCAATTCAAGTGTTCAACATGAAGTTCACAAAGTTCAATTCACAATTAACTAATTTGCATGAAACTTGGGACAAATTATGGAATTAGATCACCATTAATATCATAATCATGAATACATTCAAGATCCAACATGAAATCTATGAAATCAATTAACTTGTATTTTAAAAGAGTTTCTTGGACTCTAAGGATTGAAGAATACCCTTCGATGAACACTTCACATACCTTAGTATTCAAATTTGCGAAGAATGATAGAGAGTTCTTGAAGGCTGAATCTTGAATTGAAGGTCCTAGGGTTTGCTTCTTGAGAAATTTTGAGAAGGATAAATGGATTTTGCCTCTAAAGGGGCTTAATCTCGTGTTTTGGGGGATGACATAAGGTGGAAAAAGACTCAAATACCCCTGAGGATGCGGTTTCTAATGACTGAAAATTGATTTAGCGATGCACAGACCGACGCACTGCGTCGTTGGCATTGATGTGATAACCAACACGCCACATTGAGTCTGCATCGATTCATTGGAATTTGCACTGGGAACTGGAGAAAAAATATTCATCAACGTGATGGGCGGTGCGACGCTTCGAGATCGCGTTTATCCACTAGTTTGAGCTTTCAAATATGATCCAAACGAAGTCCAAAAAATCCAAAACTCATCCGAGAACACCTACTGACATTCCTGATCATGATTTAACCTAAAAATCATTACTTTAAGGTCATGAGGGTCATCAAATAGAGTTGCCAACTTACGCAGGCAAAAATAACTCTAAGTATGAACACATAGCTAAAATTTTCTAAGTCTAGGACCCTTAAGAAAGCTCTAAGAGGTTGAGTTAGGCTTAGAATTCTGCGGGGTTTCACAAAAACCACACCTATGACCACTTTTCTAGCATCACATTCTATTTTAAACATCTTGTCTGAATTAGGCAATTGAAACAATGGTTCCAAAATGAGAGTATATTTCATGGTCTTAAAGGCCTTAGATTGCTCTTCACCTTACTGGAAAGGTTGGTCCTTTCAGATGATTTTGGTCAAGGGGGCTGTAATGGTACTAAATTCTTTGATAAACCTCCTATAAAACTTGCCAACTCGTGGAAGCTTAAACTTCACCTACAGTTTTAGGGGTTGGCCAATCTTTAATAGCAGTTATCTTGGATTCGTCTACCTCTACTCCCCTCGAGCTTACATCAAATCCCAAAAACACAACTTTATTGACACCATAGGAGCATTTTTCAATATTAGCATAAAACTTTTCTTTCCGAAGAACATCAAACACACTCCTTAGATGCAATACATGTTCATTAAGGGACTTACTATAAACTAAAACATCATCAAAGTACACAACCACAAACTTGCCAATAAACGACTTCATCACATAATTCATCAGCCGCATAAAGGTACTAGGAGCGTTGATGAGACTGAATGGCATGACCATTCACTCATATAGATAAAACTTGGTCTTGAATGCGGTCTTCCATTCATCACCCAGTTGCATACGAATTTGGTGATATCCGCTCCTAAGATCAGCCTTAGAAAACACACAAGAGCTTTTTAGTTCATCAAGCATATCATCTAACCTAGGAATAAGATGATGATACTTTACCATAATTTTATTTATGGCTCAGCAATCCATGTACATTCACCATGTTCCATCCTTGTTAGGCACAAGTAACACTGGGACCGTGCACAGACTCATGATTTCCTCGATATATCCTTTGTTGAGGAGGTCATCAACCTACCGTTAGAGTTTATTTGTATCCGTAGGGTTGCTCCTATAAGCTGGCTTATTCAGCAATTGCAATTCCAAAAAAAAGTTAATTTGGTGCTCAATTCCTCGAAGTGGAGGAAGTCCTTACGACAATTCACTAGGAAAGACATCATCAAATTCATGCAAAACATTAGAAATAGAAGATGGGATTGGGAAAGTGGATGGGTTAGTATTCAAAACATGAGCCAAAAGTAGCATGGGAGTAGCATTATCATAGTCTTTGAAGAGGTTGCCCTTTCGAGCCAACATTACCATCGAATCTCTACCCATCAAAACCAAAACGCCCTTTTCTTCCTCATTCTTTTCACTCTCGGGTTCCACACCCTTTCCAGCGGGTTCCTTCTCCTTCCTTCTCTTTCCTTGCAAACTCTTTATTTGTCAGTGTACCTCACACACTTGTGATGGTGATAGTGGCCGGAGGTTGTACTTCCGACCCTTGAACTCAATGGAGTTGTAGTTGGTGCATCCATCATTCCTGGTCAACCTATCATATTTCCATGGCCGAACCAAAAAGAGATTACAATCTTTCATAGGAATTATGTTGCATAGTACCTCATTCTCATAGTTTCCAACTTTGAACCAAATCACCACTTGATAGGTTACCTTCAACTCTCCACAATCATTCAACCATTGGAGCCTATATGGACTCGCATGTTAGGTAGTTGGCAACTTCAAGTGATCTACCATCAAGGTACTAGCGACATTAGCACAACTTCCGCTATCAATAATCAAAGAGCACACACTCCCCTTAATTAGACAGTTCATACAAAAGAGGTTTCCTATTGGCTAGGATTATCCAACGCTTTGCTAATCATAACTCTCCGTACCACTTAATTAGGTACTTCAGTTTCAGCTTCTTGAGGACAAACCTTCTCTTTATCATCGTCACTAGGACTCTTTGCCTCCCCTCTCTCTCTATCTTGAGATTCTTCTTCAATTCCAACTATTTCAGCCCCTAATTCTTCCCCTGAGAAATATAACTTCCCTTCCCTCAATATCATATTTCTCCGATTAGGACACTCACTAGCCTTGTGTCCCCACCCGTAGCATTTGAAGTATTAGAATCCCTTGGAATTGGGAGTGACATTCGGCTTACCTTCAAATCCTAAAGGAGGTGGTTGAGCAACCTTGTTCATAGGCGGAGGAGCCTTGGTTGGTTGTTGTTTGGACTTTTTCACCCCGAAGTCATTGGAATCACTTCTTTCCCCTTGGTCCAACCCGAGGACCCTTTGTATGTTTTAGTTTTGTAGACCGACCTTTCCTTGTTCTCTCATTCAATCTCTAAATTTGCTTGAAAAATCCCTTCAATAGTTTTAAACTTATGAAGTGTCATATGCATAGAGATTTTCTTGTTTAGCCGAACCTTGAACCGGATAATATCGTGGCTCACTTGTTCTCCTCTATGATCAAGTTTCAAGATAAGTTGTTGAAACTCATCATCGTAGGTTGCCACACTTTTGTTTCGTTGCTTCAAGTTGTACAATTTTGCAAGGAGTTTATGTTGATAGCTTTCAGGAATGTACTTTTTCCTCATAAGATACCCTAACCGAAACCAAAGAGGGGGTTTCCCCTCAATAAATACATTGCCAAAATGTTTGACATATTCCTACCACCTGGTAGCATATCCCTCAAAATGAGCAATGTCGTAGCATCTCTTATTATCCTTTATGAGATCGTTCACTTGAAAGACTCTCTCATATGTGGATTCCCATGCGAAAAACTCTTCGAGATCACTTTCCCCCTTAAAGATTGAAAGTCCTATCTTGATAGTGTTAAGAGCAACATTCCTTTCCCAAACACTTTGGACGCCCTTAATTTTAAGCCCTCGGTTTTTCCTTGGTTCTACCCTTCTACCTCTCATCCCATCTTTCATCAAATAAGGATCATCATATATTCCATACTCCCCTTCGGTTCTCCCTCACATATCCCTCTTCTTGCATCGGTGGGTTTTGGACATTTGGCATTTGGTATGGTGGATTGGCATTTAGTGGTGATGTGGGGAATGGCCAGGTCCATCAAGGCCTCGGCCTTGTGAGTAATAGTTATCTTGAAGTATGGCATTTGGTGGATTCATTCTTTGGTGCATGGCTTCGGGGGTAATGGTTAGGGATGTGTTTTGAGGAGTTAAGGGTCGAGAACTCTATCGATTTTCTACCCTCTCTATACGCCCACTAATAGAGGCCATTTCCACTCCTATCTTCTCAACCATAGCATTCAAGGACTCAAGACTAGCTACAAGAGTATTCATGACATTATGGTCCACAGTTTGTGCATTGGAAGTTTTGGGTTCCATATATGGTGGTTCCATTTGTAAATGTACCTACAAAATGAGCAAACGTTTATTCAAAAATACTCTCACTCAATCTTTTCACTCGGCTCCCTCACTTGGACCTTCAAGTGCTGTAAGATGCCTATCAACTTGTTAGTAACTGGGAATAAATCTACTCATGATTTAGAATGGATTTTTGTTTGGAAGACTCAAGGAAGTTTTGAACACACTTAAACTAAGAAAAACTATGAATTACAAATGAGCAAAGTATGACAAGGAACGTTAACACGAAAGACGTACTAAAAAACTAGTTCACAACTTAGTAGGTTGTTACTTAGTTTGCAACTAGTGTAAGAGTCAATAGAAAGAAACTAGTAGAGACAAGGAAAGAAACTATGAATGTCTAAGAGCTTGAGTTTTGTTGTTGGTGTGGTTCACGTTTCTTTTTTTTGGACGTTTGGAATTATTGTTGAAGTTTAACATTTTTTTCAATCTTGAGTTGTTCAACTTGTTGTTTGATGATAATTTCGGTTTTGGAGTGAAAAGGAAAGTCTTGGGACTCTCTTTCCAAAGTTCAAAGGTGTCAATCAACATTTCACCAACTTGCACCAAAATGGCAAAACACCTTTTTGCCTTGGCTTTGTCCCTTTCCTCTTTTGGTTCTTTTTGAAAAAAAGTTTGACACCCTTTTGGTAAGTAAGCTTTTGAGAAGTCTTTTGTTTATTTGCCTCCTTAGTGTTGTCTTGAAACTAATTTCAAGACAAACAGAAGACTTTACCTCTCTTCTCCTTTTCAAATCAAACAAGGAATTTTGTTGGATATTACTCAAGAATAATATGAACAACAACAAGAACACTTTAAACAACAGCAATATGTAATCAGTCCAACCCCTCAACAACAACTAGTAAACAAGAACTCAAATATTGGACTTTAGACTCAAGTGTGTTAGAGTACAACAAGCCAACAAACGAAACTACTACGACAAGAAAATAACACCTAAATCTGGACAACTTCTCTGCCAAACACAAGACACCCAACAACTCTCCCTTTTTTTGATTTTCAACTAAAAGAGCCTAAGATTGGTAGTGTATGAACATGACCAGCCTTCGCTATGATACAAAATGATACCAAACAGTATCTACAACACCAAAACAGTCCGCAAATAGTCAACAACAATACGCCTAAACCTGCAACAGTAAGACAACAATACGATATAAGAAGCAAACACAAACTTAAAACAATAAAAGGATAGGTAACTTGACATAAAGAGAACTCATTAGGTAGCAACTAAAGAGTGTATAAAACTTTAAAACCTCTACAAAATAAGATAACAAGCATCAAGTTCTTACGCAAACCCAAGAGGAACTCGGTTCACTCAAGAACTCATGTTTCTAGTTGATACATAAAACACAAGAAGAAAACCATTTCTTGTGATATCAATGGTGGTCTACTCTATCTTGAGAGGATAGTGTTTCAGTGTTTCAATCTTGATTCAAAATAAGCTAACTAAGGAACAATACTAAAGGACACACTTTAAATAGTCTATTACAAAAGGTTGGCAAAAGGACTCCTTTACCCTTAATGAAGGAGGTAGAGGGTGTGGAGTGTTTTGGGGAAGCCTTGGGGTGTATTTTGAGCACCTAAGGTCATCCCTCACATGTCAAGGTGTACACTCCATTGGGAGAGTTCTCAATAAGCTCAACCGCATCCATTTTCATAAACGTACCTTGAAGTCTTTGTAGTTCCCAAACTTGGCTTGTAGTAAATGGTCTCGAACCCGTGACACCCGCATCAAGAGCGATATACCATAGTAATGTCATAAGTAGATCATAGATCCAGTACTTGAACCGAACTAGAGTTTGTACCATCATATTAAAGTATCATGTATGAATCTCAATTTGCCTGACTTGAACCGAAACTAGTAAACAAGTAAAAGGTCATAGGTTTAACTAAAAGTCAAAAAGGTTTCTAAATCATCCTAAGGTTCAAGAATTATTCTAGGTTGACTAAAAAAGATCTCTCATGTCTACAAGAGGCTAATCTAGATATTTGACCCTAAAGAAGACCGGCAAGCCTGCTATTAATCCCAAAAATTCAAACTAAGGAAAATTTCTACCCAAAACAAGTCTAAGTCTCGAATTTTCCACCACTAAATATTAAATAAGTCAAAACTAGGATTGAAATAACGACCTAACTCCAATGAGGAAGAATGAGCTCAAATTCTACATAAAACAGCTATCTAAGTGGCTAAATAATCCAAAAGTCACTATACATACAACCAAATCATAAAATTCTACCTATCGCTAGCATAATATCATACCCATATTATAATAAAGCTTAATCTAAGAGAGAAGTAAGTGTCACCCTTTTTTACCAAAAAGATCCAATTTTAAGTTTGAAAAGGGTTTTTATTATCAAGTGACAAAAAATAACAAGTTATTTTGAAAAGAATTATTTACATTTAAACTCAGAGTCACCACTTGGTATAAATATGGTGTGCCAAGTCACCTTTCAAAATCCTTTTTAAAAAAAATTGTTGACTCTTTAAAACTGGTTTGAGAAAAGAGATTTCGGCTAAGAAATTTTGTTAACCAAGAGGAAGGTATTAGGAACCCCTCGATTTTGTGGTTCGACCACGGTCACTCTGTAGAGCATATCGGTTAATTTGACACTATGTATAAAACCACATAAAACACACAAAACAATCAATCAAACTAACAAAACTAAATAAGTCCAAAAATATAGTATCCAGTCCAATTTATTACAAACTGCGAATAAAAAATGCTAAAAAGAAAATATAGACTATCCTAACTATCCTAAACTATGCTTTACCTAATGCCTCGAGCCTTGATCATGAACCTCCTTTGAGATATATAATACTTTGGGGAATACCCCGATGAATAAGTATAAATGGCTTCGGGGTATTCTCCGGCTAAATGGATAAAATTGATCCAAATGCAATAAACAAAATCATTCAACAAATATTTCAAACATTTCACAATTCACAAGTTCTAAATTTTCCTACCCGAGCCTACCATTTTCCTACCCAACTCAACCTATCATGATACTATCATTTTCTAACAACACCTTTGTTTATTCCAAATTAAATCACTAACAATGAATCAAAACAAATACGCATTCACTTTTATCGATTTCAATTCCCCCACCCAAATTGCTTTTCTACACTAATTTCTTATACGAGACATGGTTATACAACCCATACTAATCCTCAAATTCGTACCACAATTAATTATCCATAAAAAAAAAATCAATGTCAACAAGATCACCCAATCAAGATCATCCAACACATAATGAAATAAAGGGAGAGAGAGTTGAAGAATTAGATCTCAATTATTGATTTTAATAAACCGAAGATAGAACCGAGCCCAAAAAGCCTCAGCTCAAACCTCTACATGAACCAAATATAATTTTGATATATTCCTTACTGTTTATCGTCAACCCAAACTTAAAACTGCAAAGTAAAGATAAATTTGTACCGAATTCGCACGCCCCATCACTATTTTGACCATTTTTTGACTGACTTAGCCGGAATTAGATTGAAATTGGTGGAACTTGATAGGATTAGAGTTGGGATTCATGGATTTCACTTCGCCGGAGCTCCGACAAGCTCGGCGATGCCGAGAATCAGAGAAAAATAGTGCAGTTTGTGCGATTGTAGCACTTTCTAGCAAAAACTTTGCCAAAAAATTTAGTATCCATCGGTTTTGTCTCTTTCTCTCCCATTTTCTCTGTCAGTATCCTTTTCTCCTTTAAATCTTGATCTCTCTTTTTCTCACTATTTCTTTTTTCTTTTTGTTTTCTAATCTCCGATCTCTTCCTATTTTCTTTCACTATTTTGCTTTATCTCTCGACCTCTCTTCTGTCTGACTAGCATGTGTGTGTGTATCTCTATGGTTGTGTGTTTCTGTGGTGTTTATTAGCATGTTGATGAAAATTGGAGGGAGGGGTATGTGTATATTGTGTGGGCTAATGTGTGTAGATTAAGGAAGATAGAGTCCCTTTTTTATATAGTGTGGTGTATCTAATGGGTATGTATTCTGTGAATCCCCCACAATATATGTATATAGTGTGCTCTCTATATGGAATTCATTTGTAAGTGTTTTGTGAGGTATCTATGTGTATCAAGAAAATGGAAACCACCTTCGTTAATCCGTGTGTGCTATGTTTATAATTTTGTTTTGTCTTTTTGTGAGTTTGTTAAGGAGGAGGGGACCATGTGATGTAAGGGTAGGGTAGTTAGGCTTAGATAAAATTTGTTAGGGTGAAGTGTCAAAAATAATTAGGCGTTTGTTAGATTTGTTATTGAGTGAAAATTATCATATGGGTGAAGGTACGCGGTAAAAAGAGATAAAAATGAGTAAAATACACTCTTGGGAGGGATAAAATTATGTGTCAACATCATGCCCTTCTTTGAATTTAAACACAGTATTTTCAAATAAAGAACTAAAAAGTGAGACAGAATTTTGACTGGACCATTATTCAAAGAGAGGAAGCAGAAGGAAGGAATGCAACCGATTCTTGATTTTGGACATCTTACTTACCCAGATTATGAGGGAATCGAGCCACATGTATCTCAAAGGGTTGAAAAGGAAAAATACTATATCTAGTTGGAGTGTAGAGTGAGGCCGTGTCGAGGTTCTGGTCCGCGACTTTGTTACTACATAAAAAAAATTACAAGTTAAAAGATAACAGAAATTATAGAAGTCCTATATAGGCAGCTTCTCGGGACTGTTGAAATGAGTTTATGATGCTTTCAAAATTGATAAAAGATCTGATTTTCTTTGAGAATAGATTTTTTCTCCATAAAAAATTTGATGTTGGAGATTAACTCAAAAACTGACCATGTTCTATCAGTGGTACCTGAATTTGAAAATCTTCACTTTATTCTTCAAGCGGGCTTCTGAGTTACAATTTCTTCACCTACTTGGTTGCATTTCAATTTCACCACCCTGTTCTCTAGGCGGGCTCTTGAATTTCTATTTTTTAATCTTTTGATTTTCAATTGCTTCACCTTGTTTCTTGACTTTCTATTTCTTCACCGTTTTATTCAGGCGGGCTCCTGACTTGTCATTTCATCACCCTGTTCTTCAGGCGGGCTCCTGACTTCCTATTTCATCACCCTATTCTTCAAGCGGGGCTCCTGACTTCCCATTTCATCACCCTATTCTTCAGACGGGCTCCTAACCTACCATTTTATCACCCTGTTCTTTAGGTAGGCTCTTGACTTGCCATTTCATCACCCTGTTCTTCAAGCGGGCTCCTGACTTGCTATTTCATCATCTTGTTCTTCAGGTGGACTCCTAACTTGCCATTTCATCACCTTGTTCTTCAAGTGGTCTCTTGACTTTCAATTTCATCACCCTATTCTTTAGGTAGGCTCGTGACTTTCAATTTTATTACCCTGTTCTTCAGGTGGGCTCCTGACTTGCCATTTCATCACCCTGTTCTTCAGGTGGGCTCCTGACTTGCAATTTCATCACTCTATTCTTCAGGAGGTCTCCTGACTTTCAATTTCATCACCTTGTCTTTCAGGTGACCTTCTGACTTTCAATTTTATCACTCTGTTCTTCAGGCGGGCTCCTGACTTTTAATTTCATCACATTGTTCTTCAGGTGGGCTCCTGACTTTCAGTTTCATCACCCTGTTCTTTAAGCAGGCTCTTGACTTTCAATTTTATCACCCTGTTTTTCATGCAATCTCCTGAAATAAACATCGAACTAGAATGAAAATTATCCCACACAAAGATTATGATAAAGAAAGATTTCATTTTCCAGGAAAATAAAATCTCACTTTCTAGGAGGGTCCTAAAGTGATGTTCCATATAACATGAATTACTTTTAATTTTTTGCCCCAGTTTTCATCAAAAGCTTTTGCAGGTGTCAAACCCAATTACAACTACTTGCAACTGTGTATAATGCAAAGATGAATCAAGATCCTGCTCAACAAATGCCCACTTTTAGGGAAAAATTGAATGACTTAGTCCAAAAAGTCCCTCTCTTAAGAATTAACTTGAAAGGTTCTTGATAAAGTGCATCTTTTAGAATTAACGGTTCAAATTAGGAAGTGAAACTCTTAGCTGTGAGACATGAAAGGCCCAAATTAGAGAATGAGTCTCTGAGGGGTACAAGATGATGAGTTTTACCATAATTGCAATGACCAAACCTGTGTTCTTGTATTTGCAGAAACAAGAAATTGTACCTCTGGACATTTGCACTTTGACGCCTTTGATTTGAAAGTAGAAACTATTCCTGTTTCATACAAAGAAAACTTGTGAGTTTAAAACAGGGTGGTTGGTTTGCAGCTTCGGCTTTTGAGGTGATTTCTCTTTCACTTGTCCCATTTAGATCTTTTTTCCAATCATTAGCATTTATCATTGACTTGTTACACCATTGGTCCAAACTTAGAATACTAAACAAACACATTATCTCTGCTTTGCTATTTTTCTTAGACAATCCCCTTTAAACCTTGGTATTTCCATGAATTCCCCCAATTTGTCTGTTGACAACAACCTTCTGCATGCCTTGTTCTGACTTGCAATCTTCTTTATTTCATGTGCTGGCCTTTTGTCTTGCTTTGTGCAATGAAGAAGCTGGTAGCCAATTTTGAAATCTTTTCTCAATTGTTTTGACATGGACTTCACTCAGAGACAAGAGAAAAAATGACAATGACTTTTTTATTTGGATAACTGACTCAAGAAAAGAAAAGGAAAATAGAGAGAAGAAAGAAAAAACAATGAATGTCCCTATTTGAAACAAAAAACAAAAAATTTATCTAAAACTAACAGTCAACTCTAATGATTATGCCATGCATTTTGGATTAAGTTTCCTGATCTTTCCGTCTAAACTTTCCACCAATCGTTCTTGAGTTAATGGCCTTGAAACTGAGTACTTCCTTGGACCAGCTGCATTCGGCTAGTGGTGCCTTGAAGAGTTTTCGCTAACAAGCCTTACTTTTTTTTTTCCAGCTCACCGTTGCTTTATGTGTCCGTGAAGGTTTTTCACCAATGAGACTCTCTTATTTTGATTTCTCTCAACTCAAAGTCATCTTACAGTGCCCATGAGGATTTTCACCAATAAGACTCTCATTTTTACCTCTTTCAATGTACCATCACCTTATGGTTCCCGTGAGGGTTTTCACCAATAAAGCTCTCTCATTTTTATTTCTTTTCTAATTCCTTATGCTAGAAGACGAGTAGTTCCCAAAATGTGTCATCATATCCTTTTTATGCTTAGCCTTAACATTCTCAAGGATTGATCTGAAGGCCTTTCTTAAGATGCCTGATCTTTCAGTCCACACTTTCTAACAATCGTTCTTGAGTTAATGGCCCTGAAAATGAGTTACTTCCTTGGGCCAATTGCATTCGGAGAACTCATTCAGCTAGTGGCGCCTTGAAGGGATTTTTCTAACAAGCCTCTCTTATTTTGTTTTTCTCAGCTCACCATTGCCTTATGGTGCTCGTGAAGGCTTTTCACTAATGAGGCTCTCTTATTTTCATTTATCTAAACTCACAATCGTCTTACAATGCCCATGAGGATTTTCACCGATAAGACTCTCATTTTTATCTTTCTCAACTTGCCATCACCTTATGGTACCCGTGAGGATTTTTACTAATAAGACTCTCTCATTTTTATTTCTCTCCTGATTCCTTATGCTGAGGAAGACGAGTAGTTCCTAAAATGTGTCATTATATCCATTGCATGCTTAGCCTTAACATTCTCAAGGATTGATCTGAAGGTCTTTCTTTAGTTGTAAATCAGCTTTTGGATAAGGTTAGTAAGAAAGGATGACATGAGCCCCAAATGACATTTGAAGTAGAGTAGGACTTATAACTTTTGGAATCAACTCAAACAATGAAGATTAACTCATGCCCCAGTTTCTTTTGACTGGGTAACTCAAAATTGTTTATTTGGTTGGACCGAGCCCAGATTAGGGCAGCCTACATATCTCACTCTCTCGAGAGGAGAATCAGGTCATGCGTAGTTCTAACAACTCGCTCTTTTGCTTGATTCTGATTTCTTTTCTTCTCTTTTTTCTGAATCTTTTTTTTTCTCTTTGAAACTTTTTTCTGACTTTATTTTTCTTTTTTTTATTTTGACACATTTTTTCTTACTCTATTCTTTTGGTCGACGCTTTTCTTTTGAACTTTACTGACTTTTATCTTGATTTCAAAAGGCTCAAACAGGGTTCACAAAGGATGACACAATATTTGGATAGCAAAATGAAATGCCTCTGTCATATCAATCCTTAAAAATGCAAGTACATATAATGCAATGTGAAAGTGAAAGATGAAGATCATTCGTGGCATTTTTACAACACTAACTTTAACTGAATTTGTGCATCACTACTCTTCTACTTTGTTCAACATACCACTCCACTTTTGTTGTACATTTCTAATTTTGAAGGACTCATGAATTCGTGGAGCTAATTTTGTTTCTATTCCTTTTGACATAGGATCGCACATTCACTATTTGACATAGTTGAGATATGTATTTCAATTGTGACCAAGTTATTCTTATGATTCTCACAATAATTGACTCGATTTTTAAAAAATGTTCAACTTGATCACCAAATACCTCAACACTCTATTTATTTTCTCATATGCTCTCTTTTTTCTAACTTTAATCCTCTAACTATTTTTCAAGATTAAACTAGATTTTAAGATCTGACTGAAAATTCCGCTAGCATGTCATATCACTAGAATCATCATAAAATGTACTGTGTAAAGAAAAGAAACACTCAACACATATTTAAAATACAAAGGGACATGGACATTTCATTTAGTTGAAATAAAAGATAGAAGGGTTTAAATATGAACGACAAAGAAACAAAACAAGATAGATTCCGAACCACAACCCTGAGATAATTCAAAAAACAGAAAGAAAAACAAAATAAACTACCAACAATCATTCCTAGTAAGGAGAGGAGTGACTTTCAAATTGCTAAGCTTGACATCTTAGCCACTGAGTTGCATATGATCATGACTAGAGCTTTCACCACTATTAATGTTCTGTACCACAATCAATTTATCTTGAATCATCTTTTATATTTCTCTTTTCAAAGAATGACAATCTTTAATACTGTGATCCTGAACATCATAATGATATGCATATCGTACATGAGGATCAAAATTTATTGAATGCGGGTCAGGAGTATACCCAATAAGAGGAGTGATCATGCACTATTATAGTAATCTCCATAACAGACTAGCATATGATTCTCCAATTAATGTGAAACTTTCCCTAGGCTTCTGCCTCTTCTCATTATTTGACTTGGATCAAACATTGAGCCTAGAAGGGCTTTGATATGTTTGGGAGGAGTTGGAAGGTGACTCTGAGGCGTCGGTGCACGCTATTGTGAGTAAGAAGGGAGTTGAACATATAGTTGTGTGCAGTATACTACTAGATATAGAGGTGGGGATATGGGGTATGATGTATTTTGGGAGTGATTATATGGAGCTTAGAAATGAAATTTCTCTTGAGATTAAGGATAATGATGACGTGGTCTTCTTATACGTGACCATTTTCTTACTACAATAGCAGCTGCATCTTCCTCATTCTTCTTCCCTCCAGTTTCCTTTAATTAATTGCAATATTGTCCCAAATGTTTCACAGATTCCTCATGTCCATCTCGCTCTTCAAATTTCAATATCTCAAGGTTTGGATTAAGGTTAAAACTTAAATACATGCCCTAGTCTTTGTATGAAACATCTTCTTTACCCCCAGGTACTAGAGAATTTTTCATAACATTTTCTGCACTCTTCATTTTTCCAACCATTTTCTGTGGCTCTTCTGGCATACTAGTCTTCTTGTTAAGAAATTTTGGTTGTCCAGTTAACTTAAAAGTAGGATCAGGAGTTTAGCAATGATCACCAAGATTATTGAACATGGGTCCAATAGTAGCATGGGGAAGCACAACCGTTGGGTGGCTAGCCAATGTAGAAGCCTCAATAGAAAATTGAGCAACAAAATCATAAACGACATGTGCTGTTATGAATGTAGTAGGCTTATGTTGAGGAACTAGAGAAAGAATGGTGGAAGTATTGGGATGCTTTTGGCTTGGAATTTGAGTCATGTTGTTGTTCATTAACAACAGTAGAAAACTGACTTTGTGATTTTGGTGAAAAACTCGAGGTATTTGTAGGATCAATAGCGGGAAATGAAGGAGGAGGCAACCCACTGGCCTAAGCTGGTGCATTTCCATCATTTGTTGCCTTAGTCTCCTAATCTCTTGCTTTAAACTCTCATTTTCCTGACTCATTGTTCTATCCATGATATCACTCTCTATATAAGACAACTAACCCTTTTCTTGGATTCGGTGTGATGTGGATGACCAACCAGAATGTCACAAACCAACCACCTTAAACTAACTGAATAAGAAATAACAAATGCGTTAAGAGTTCAACACTTTTTCCCAAAATCTTTTTCTTTTTTTTTCTTTTGAAAAGATCAACGAACCCAAGAAGGGTGCCTACGTATCTCATCCTCGAGAGAGGAGAATCAGGTGTGCGTACTTCGCGATGTTTTGGCACAACATGGACGTTCAAACGCTTTTTTTTTCTTTTTCATTTTCATTTTCTTGAAACTTTAAGAAGAAAAGAAAAATAACAAATTGTCAAAAGAATTGATGAAAATCTTTTTGAATTTTTCAGCTTTAACATCCCTATATAAAATGAAACCTATGATTACCAAAGAAAAATCTTTTTGGATTTTTGATTTTGAATTTCATACGACAATGAAACTTGAAACTATTTAAGTAAAGTTTTTTGTAGTTTTCTTTTAAAGATGTATATGAAACACCTACTCTAATAAAGTGTGAAGGAAATCTGTTTGAATTTTTGAAATAAGATTAACGAACCCTAGAAGGACTACCTACGTATCTCATTCCCGAGAGAGGAGAATCAGGTGTGCGTAGTTCATCCAGATTAGACAATTAAACAATAACAGACAGACTGAACCACAACTTGAGAGACACGACCAAGACAGACAAAGAAAAACGTCAATAAAATCTTTTTTCAGTTTTCAATTTGACACTTAACATAAAAAATGAAACCAACAAGTATGAAAGGAAAATCTTTTTGATATTTTCGTTATACGCAATGTATAAAACTTCTATCTTTTTTTTTAATTATCCTTTTATAAAAAGCTCCTATTGAAAATTTTTTACTTGGAGTTTTCAAATTGTGAATGCTTACTAAAGAAATAAAAGGAAAATCTTTTTGATTTTTTTTTTTTTTGGAAAATGAGTGCTAAACATAAAAAATCTTTTGAATTTTTGGATTGTGGAAAACAAGTCATAAAGAACTCTAAAAACTACAAAACTACTTTTTTTATTCACCTTTCTTTTCTTCTTCTCTTTTTTTTCTCAAGTTTTCTTTGCCTACACATTTTTCTTTAATTCTACACATGTTTTTCCTAAATTAGTCCGTCAAATGACTCTTTTATCCTCAAATATGCAACAATTAGAACGTAGGATGCCTTAGGGGTAAGTTTTCTACAAAGGACCAAGTGGGTCCCGCTAGGTTTCAATATGATGCAGATAAGCATGGCCTAAAGGATGGCCTACGTTAGGGACACTAACAACGCTGTTCAGGGAAACATATGGTCGACAGTAGCTGCGAAAGATTTCCACCCACTCCATACGTCCAACGGCTCCCCCTCCTAAAATAAGAGTGAATCAACTAGAGTTCGTATACACGACGTATACTCCGGGATTTGTTGTGAGAGAAATGACTCAGGTTATGCAAATGATGCCAGATATAAAGCGGTAACACATAAAAAAAACTGTAAACAAAGAGCATGTAGGCATCCAACAATGATAAGATAATAAAGCAAACAAAATGTCTATACACCTATAGTGTCAAACTAAGCCGATACAACTTAAAAATAAGCTCGAATTCTGAAAAATCCCCAGCAGAGTTGCCAGAGCTATCACACCCTTTTTTTACAAAAAGATTTGATTTTAATTTTGAAAAGGGTTTTTGTTATTAAGTTACAAAAAATAAAAATTTATTTTGAAAGGATTATTTACATTTAAACTCAGAGTCGCCACTTGGCATAAATTTGGTGTGCCAAGTCACCTTTGGAAATCCTTATTCAAAACAATTATTGACTCTTTAAAATTGATTTGCGAACAGAGATTTCGGCTAAGAAATTCTGTTGACGGAGGGGAAGGTGTTAGGAACCCCTTAATCCCATGGTTCGACCATGTCGCTCTATAAAGCAAGTCGGATAATTTGACACTATGAATGTATAAAATCACATTAAACACATAAAACAATCAATCAAACAAATAAAACAAAACAAGTCCAAAAATCTAGTGTCCAGTCAAATTAATTACAAACCAAGAATAAAAAATGCTAAAAAGAAAATCTAGACTATCCTAACTATCCTAAACTATGCTTTACCCGATGCCTCAGGCCTTGATCAAGAACCTCCTTTGCGATACATGATACTTCAGGGCATACCCGGTGAATAAGTACAAATGGCTTCAGGGCATTCCCCAACTAAATGAATACAATTGATCCAAATGCGGTAAACAAAACCATTCAACAAATATTTCAAACATTCCACAATCCACAAGTTCTAAATTTGCCTACCCGAGCCTACCATTTGCCTACCCAACTCGACCTATCATGATACTATCATGTTCTAACAACACCCATGTTTATTCCGAATTAAACCACTAACCATGAACAAAACAAATACGCATTCACTTTTATCAATTTCAATCCCCCCTCCCAAATTACTTTTAAACACCAATTTCTTATACGAGACATGGTTATCCAACCCATACTAATCCTCAAATTCATACCACAATCAATTATCCATACATAACAAAAATCAACGTCAACAAGATCACCCAATCTAGATCATCCAACACATAATCACGCCATTAATTTCCCAAATTCAAGATGAAATAAAAGGAGAGAGAGTTGAAGAATTGGACCTCAACTATCGATTTCAATATACCAAAGATAGAACAACGCCCAAAAAACCTCAGCTCGAACCTTGACACCAAATCTAATTTTGATATATTCCTTACTGTTTATCGTCAACCCGAACTAAAAACTGCAAAGTAAAGCTAAATTTGTATCAGATTCACATGTCCCGTCACTGTTTCGGCCATTTTCTGAAGGACTTAGCTGAAATCGGATTGAAATTGGTGGAACTTGATCGGATTAGATTTGGGATTCATGAATTTCACTTTGTCGAAGCTCCAACGAGCTCGGCGATGCCAAGAATCGGAGAAAAATAGTGCAGTTTGTGCGATTGTAGTGCTTTCCAGCAAAAAATTTTGCCTAAAAATTCAATCTCCGCCGGTTTTCTCTCTTTCTCACCTGTTTTCCTCTCAGTATCCTCCTCTCCCTAAAATCTTAATCTCTCTCTCTCCTTTTTTCACTGTTTCCCCTTTCTCTTAGTTTTTCGATCTCTAATCTCTCCCTATTTTTCTTTCACTATTTTGCTCTATCTCTCGACCCCTCTTCCCTCTACTAGCGTGTGTGTGCGCATATCTCTTTGGTTGTGTGTTGCTGTGGTATGTAGCAGCGTGTTGATGGAAATTGGTGTACGCGTGCACGTGCGCATATTGTGTGTGTTGATGTGTGTATAGTGAGGAAGATAGAGTCCCTTTTTATGAATGTTTATGTATGGTGTATATAATGGGTATGTATTCTGTAAATCCCCCCAATATATGTATATAGTGTACTCTCTATATGGAATTCATTTGCGAGTGTTTTGTGAGGTGTCTATGTGTATAAAAAAAATAGAAGACGCCTTCATTATTCTGTGTGTTGTGTATATCACTTTTTTGTCTTTTTATGAGTTTGTTAAGGAGGTAGGGACCACGCGATGTGAGGGTAGGGTAGTTAGGATGAGATAAAATTTATTAGGGTGAGGTGTCAAAAATGATTAAGAGTTTGTAGGATTTGTTATTGAGTGGAAATTATCACATGAGTGAAGGTACGTGGTAAGACGGGGTAAAAATGGATAAAATCCACTCTTGGAAGGGATAAAATTACATGTCTACAGTAATTTTAGCCTACTTAAACGCCGTCGAAAGCTTGATAAAGTCCACCAAATCAGAGTTTTTTATTTCAAAAAGCTTCCGCACAATGCGATGCTATCAAAATAATAATCTGTGTTAACACGAGAATAACAATACCCACATTGTATAAATGCTTTGGATCCAAAATCAAGCTAAAAATTCAACGTAGAGCCCCTTATGAAATCACGACTTTGAAATCGTCAAAATGTCCCTCTAAGCTCAAGGATCAATTACCTTAAAAAATGGGTGAAGTCCAAGCACAAACGAGCCCTAAATCAGCCTCTAAAGTAAACTAGAGTGAGTTTAAGTCGAAAAATTAGTCAAGAATATAATGGAAATGTATAGAAATGTAGATGAGAAAATAATCAAAATGAAGTTTTCAAATTACCCTGAATGCCCAGGGATCGATCTTCACACTTTATTAGCTCTCTAAGGTATTTAATGGACTTGAAATTTATTTAAGCTACCCTATATAAAATTAGATATAAATCAAAAGCCAACCCATAACTCCCAAAAGCAAGCCATTGTGTTCTCTCGTAAAAGCACAAGTAAATTTATTATCATTAGGATTAGGTAGTAGCAACGCAATGTGGATATTTTCAATGTGATTTTGGAGGTTGTAGGACACAATCTCCATCAACGCCATGGTGTTTGTATGTTTGTTTGTCTTAGCTAGTTCAAAAACACGGGTTATGAAATTCACAGTGTGCCACTCATCACATCCTGAAGAGTATTTTATGGTAACTGAAGTCCAAAAATCATAATTCACTGTATGTCACTCATCACATAGTTTGAGTATTCTTGAAGCTTATATTTTTAGCGGAAAAGGGCGTAAAATTCCCTTCAACTATGTAAAATGGTGCAAAAATACTCTTCGTCTACCTATTGGGCCTAAAATGCCCTTTTCGTCTTCCTATTGGACCTAAAATGCCCTTCTCACCTATCTATTAGGTCTAAAATGCACTTCTCATCTACCTATTGAGCCCATTTTGCCCCTTTATTTAGGTAAATTATATGAAAAGGCCATCAAAAAAACTTAATTACATAAATAATAGTACTTTTTTATATTACAAAAATAAAAGTTTTTTTTTTCATATACAACCATTTTAAAAAATCAAAAAGATAATTATAATTCTTAATTTAATGTAATAACTAATTATCAATTCACCTTAATTTAATAGATATATTTTCAATCTTCAAATTAAAAGTAGAAAAGATAATCCCTGCTTTCAAAGATTTTTCTCTCTTATATTTAAAATTTAAATATTTTTAAATAAACGAAGTATTTCATTATTTGCTCATGTATGTTTCATTTTATTTTCATGTATGTTAATCATCTAGTATCATTTTATTATTGTGTATTTTTAATTCTAATGTAATAGGTTAACCATAATTTTTTATGAATAAATATTTATGGAATAAAAATTATTATGTTGGAAGTACGGATATATCATATATTTTGGTTGTATAAATATAATTAATGTCAAAGTCAGATTATTATATCAAATGGTGCAAATGGTGTTTGATATTATATCAAATGGTGCAAAAATTATATAAAAAAATATCTAGAATATTTATTTCATAAATTATATATAAAATATAATAATAATCTGACTTTTACATTAATTATATTTATACAACAAAAATATGTGATATATCTGTAGTTCCAACAAAATGATTTTTATTCCATAAATATGTATCCATAAAAAATTATGATTACCCCATTACATTATATTTAAAAATACACAATAATGTAATAATACTAGATGGTTAACATACATGAAAATAAAACGAAATATACACGAGCAAATAATGGAATACTTAGTTTATTTAAAAATATATGAATTTTGAATATAAGAGAGAAAAATATTTGAAAGTAAGGATTATCTTTTCTACTTAATTTAAAGATTGAAAATATATCTCTTAAATTAAGGTGAATTGATAATTAGTTATTGCATTAAATTAAGAATTATAATTATCTTTTTTGATTTCTTAAAATGGCTATATATGAAGAATCTTTTTTTTATTTTTTTAATATCGAAAAAGTACTATTATTAATGTAATTAAGTTTTATGGATGACCTTTTCATATAATTTGCCTAAGTAAAAGGGCAAAATAGGCCCAATAGCTAGATGAGGAGGACATTTTAGACTCAATAGGTAGGTGAGAAGGGCATTGTAGGTCCAATAGGTAGACGGAAAGAGCATTTTAGGCCCAATAGGTAGACGAAGGACATTTTTGCACCATTTTACATGACAAGATTTAAGAGTCCTTCAAACTTTTGTGAAATTTTGAGAATAGTGTAAATTCATAGAAGAGTTATTTTATGAAGTGACGAACCTTATTTTATCACATATAAAGTTATGCATGTTTTAGCAAGTATTCTATGATTGAGGCTATGAGCCTGATTTATAGATATGTTATATGATTTTAAAAAGAAAGATTTGAGCTTCACCTCACAGACTTGAGCATAGTCTCACAGAAACATATATTTTAGAAAGACATTTATTTGAGCAAGACTCATGAGAAGCTTTTAGATAAGCTTAATAGATATGTTATAAGCTATCTAGATAGTATGTTTAGGAGGATTATGTAGTATTGAGCGGATAAAAATTTAGAAAACTCAAATTTCATAACTACATGCTACCATAGGAATATAATTTCACCGCAATGTCGATTGACCTTTAGCCTTGAGAGGCTCACTTAGTGGATCCACACATAGATAGATAGATCGTATACCCTAACAAGGTATTAGGAAGCCCTCCAATATGGCTAAGCCTTTGACATCATTAGCTCAAGTGATGTAGGTCGGTTATAAGAACCCCCATCAATCAGATTATTATATTGTGAACAAAATTATTATAAGTATAATAGGCGATGATTCAACCCTCTTTGTATAAACTAAATTTTATACATTAGATTATCTTGAATATAAGTAAAAATGGACACATAATAAATATATGATCTAATTTATATTAAAATTAAATAAACATTTGTTCTATAATAAATAGTATACCTGAATATATAGTTAGTAGCATATATCCCATCAGAATAGTCATGAGACATAGACCAGATAAGTACATTAGTGTGAAATTAGGAAAGTGACCATAAAATTTAAAATATGAATAATCACATATTGAGAAGTCATTAAATTAATTCCTAATAATGTTTGTTTTGTATACAAATTTTACACAAAGAAAAATGATAAATGACCTTAATTATGTAAAAATTTCATACACAGTATAAATGGAAATCAGACTATATTAGAAAAATAATCTATTTTGTCATATAACTTTCCAAAATATAATACCAAAACATCCCTATAAATTATTACCCATTTCCGCGTAAAAATTCATCCAACACATTTTTTTCTATTAATATTATTATTTTTGTTGTGCAATGAAGAAAACTTTTATGTACAATTTCATCCCATCAAAGGAGGAAAAAGAAGCATGCAAAGATAGTGGCACCCCATGGGTAGTGACCCGTGAGTTAGTAGAAATACGGGACATCTACCCTGCCCCAATCATAAACCCAAATAATTCGTGGCAGAACAAAAAGGTCATCACGAGTTTTGAGGAGTATGGTAAGATGTTGGTACTACCGTTCATAGATATTTTTGAACATGTCTTTTGCTATTGAAACTTGGACGCTGTCAAATCTGCAACGTTAGGACATAATATGTCTGTTTATTTATGGGATGTTACTAATGAAAACAACCCTAATAAATGTGCAGGGTCTTATATTGAGATGATAAATGATAAGAACTATGCACTCATTTTTGTGGAGTTGTTTACCAAATGTGGTTTGGTTGTTAATGATGTGATTGGACTGTATTGAGATCCGAAGTGTTTAAATTTTAGATTCAAGTTGATTAAGAAGGGTCGTGTTTGACAAAATCTTGTGATGATATTGGTAGAGAGATTGAAATATTATTATACTTATTTTTAAAGAATAGTGTTATTAAGGAATAATATTATTGGAGTTCTCTTCCTATATTGTTGTGGTATCTCTCATCTTATTTTGCCATTTTATTTTGTGTCTTAGTTTAAAAAGAGAAGAAGTTTTTTTAAAGAAAATAATGAATCTTATGATAAAAATGTATATAATATATTCACATAATCTTGAATTTTATAATTTCAAATATATCATATTAAGTATTAGTTCAAAAAGTTACATAGATGGTGATATCCATCTTGAAACAACATAAAAATGAAAGTTTATAAGGGTCATATTTCATGAAATCTTGTGATGAATTTTGATTAGTTCAAATGGAATTGGGAGATTGAAAGGTTATACTTTTATATAAAAGAATGTTCGTGATTGTCAGTGCTATAAAGCAATAATATACATTTTTTCTGAAGTGGAATATTACTGTGACTCACTAACATACAGTGGCGGATCTACACTTAAGTTAGGGGTTCACCCGAATCTCCTTCGATAGAAAATTATATTATATATATGGTTGAAATTATTTTTTATGGATATATATTAGATGTAGAACCCCCTCGATTAGTTTTTATATTCACTTATGAACCCTCTTAGTGAAAATTCTAACTCCGCCATTAGTTTTTTTTTATTTCCTAAGGTATCCCCATAGCCGGCAGTCGTGAGACTAATCCTCCGTTCCTCTGTCAGCGCACTAAGCGGTAGGGAACTGGTCGCAGAGTTTGCTCCCTTCGCCAGAAACTCCGGCACTGCTAACATATCATCTAACCATTAATATGAGTTGAAAAAAATAATCAATCAATCAATATATATATATATAAAGGAGAAACAAAGAGGAGGTGATGCGGCACCTCTCTATGATCTCCATTACTATTTATCTTTTTTTGTGTTTTTTGATATTTTTTTTTATTTTCTTATTGCACAAGAATGAATATTACAATTACTACTCATCCATTTATTCCACTCTTCAATGTAAAAGTTTAAATGTTTTAAAATTTCTTTAGAACTCCATTACTCTACAATTACTACTCTTCTGTTTTTTGATCTTTGACTTTTCACTTTTCAATATGCTTTTAAATGAACATGTAATGTAATTTTCTCTTTATAAATAGAGTGCTTTTCATGATCTTCTGGTTATCATGTGTCCTTTTCATAAATGGCCAAATTCATAGAATTGATGTTAAAGATGATGGAATACAAGAAAGATAGAGTTGATGTTAAAGATGGTAGAATACAAGAAAGGTATTAGAAATTATTTTAGAATTTTATAGTCTTAATTTTCTATTGTAAAAGTTATACAACAAGTACGTTTATTCTTCTTTTATTATTTGTAAGTACGGTGTATATTATGAAATTGATAATGATTTATTAATCATTATAAGGAAGACATGAGTTGATTGAATATTTGTAAGTATGACTTCTATGAAATGTTAATTTTACTTAATAATATTTTTTTTATATGTATACATGTAATTCGAAGGAAGCTAAAATTCTTTAAAATCAAAACAACATTTTTTAGGTGTGAATTAATTGCAACGAGAGAGCCACTGAAATCTTATAATGAAAAGTAAATCATGTGTTGACATTTAAGCATATTTCATATATTACAAAAAATATGTTATTGAAGTCGGTGGAATACAAGAAAGGTAGAGTTGACGTTAAAGATTATGGAATACAAGAAAGGTATTACAAATTATTTTAGAATTGTGTAGTCTTAATTTTCTATTGTAAAAGTTAAACAACAAGTACATTTATTCTCCTTTTACTATTTATAAGTGTAGTGTATATTATGAAATTGATAATAAAGACGTATGTTGATAGAATATTTGTATGTATGACTTCTACGAAATGTTAATTTTACTTAATAATTTTTTTTTATATGTATACATGTAATCCGAAGGAGGCTAAAATTCTTTAAAATCAAAACAACATTTTTTAGGTATGAATTAATTGCATCGAGAGAGAGAGTGAGATCTTATAATGAAAGGTAAATTATGTGTTGACATTTAAGTAGATTTCATATATTAAAAAAAATATATTATTGAAGTCTTTCTAAAAATACTTTATTGCATTAAATTTTATCATCATAACAATATAATGCTACAAATATAATAGCAACATGTTGGTAAGTAAAATAAATGCAGTTTAATTGTTATCTATATCAATGATGGATACAGGAATTTATTTCACGGGGTTCGAAAAAATAAAAATATAAATGTGTGAATATGTCAACAAAATATAATTTCAATGTATAGCAGCTGTACATGCGTCCTTTTTTTGTTATAGTTGTACAAGACAGCTACTACAGCAGCTGTGCAACACAGATTTTAAAAAAAGAAGTCTTCGCTGGTAGTGGGAATTGAACCCACAACCGAGGGCTGAAGGAGCGACTCAAGAAGCAAACATAGAACCACTGGGCCATCCAACAACCTTGCTTTCAGGTATATACATAAATATAAATTTTTTATGTTATATATACAATGTAATTTTTTGCCGAGGGGGTTCGGGCGAACCCCCTGGGTACCACGTGGGTCCACCCCTGATCTATATAATTTATATTGTGATCTTGCGTATTATATAATAGTGGATGAAGTTGTTTTACAAAGTAAAAAATAAGTGGAAAAAAAATCAAGAGAACAGAAGATATAAACAAAATAAGATTCTTATATCTTTACTTCAAAAGAAGACATAATGTAGCAACATTGTATTTTCTAAATTAAGAATCATAATTTCTATTACTTAAAATTTTTCCGCTTTATAACTTAAAGAAAATTGAATGGAGAAAAGACGCCACAGATTATTCAAATTCAAAAGTCCATGTTAGGTGAATATCTCTCTCTCTATCTATCTATCAATCTCTCTCTCTATATATGTGTGTGTATGTAGAAACATAGGACATGTATTGCCCTTCAATGATCAAGAAAGTCATTTTATCTTCTTTTTTTAGTTATTTGTCATTTATCTTTTTTACCTATTAAATTAGTTTTTTCTCATAAAGAAAAATTAATTCTTTCTAAGCATCATGGTTTCCTATAAAGAGATATAGCACTAGGTATAACGGTTATATTTAGGTAAAGGAACATAACTCTTTTTTTCTCATTAAATCATCATAAGTAAATGACAATAAATATATCTTCATTTATATTAAGCCCCAAAATTATGCATCATGAAATAGAATTATTCAAGAAACTTGACTGCCTCTACAAACATCTTGACATTCTATTTTCTCTCTTAGAATATTTTTCAACGGATAAGTTTTCTGTTTATATTGCATTACTTTGTTTTCTATATTTTCAGTTGTTCTTCTATAGTATTATTTATGAAGAGGTTTTATTTAATTTATATTTATAAATATAATGGGAGTTGTTTAGTAGTACTATCTAATTCTTCATATTTTTTGTTAGACTATTTTATATGTTGTCCAATTATTTTTTACTAAGGTTATGGAGGTTGATATGAGTTTTATGACAAGGAATGAGAGTTGAACTTTGAGGTATTCATTTGCTTATGACAAACAGATGTGTCAAAGAGCAAGATTGACTACTGTTTCTGACACAATCATTATAGGTTTTGGATGTAAATTATCTTGAAAAAAATAAAACATGACGAATATTAGGACGAGGTGCATATTTTTTTATTTTAAATAAACTCAAAAATTTTACGAGAAACATGTGGTTTGTTTATAAATAGTATGATTATTTTAGTTCTGTTCTTTTATTTTTTCAATATTATTTTAATTTTGTTGATGTCATAAAAAAAATGGTGCATTCTTTCTCCTGAATTTAAAATAGGCTTTTCAAATAATATTGTTGGACAATAAAATTCGCGAGTGCAGAAAATAAATAATCGCAACAAGAAAATATTGCAACAATCGTTTTATTAATTTCAATGTGAGTGTTACAATCTCTATGAATCCTCTGATTCGTCTTTTCAAATATAAATTCAAGGGCTTGAAGCTTAATCTTGAATTAGAACTTGATTTGTTGAACTTGAGGGACTTGATCTTGACTTGTGCTTGAATTCAACGGCTTTTGAGCTTGTTCTTGAATATTGCGGTCTAGATCTTGAATCTTAATGAACTTGTTTTGAATGCCTGAGCTTTTTAGAGAAATTATGACGTTTGATCCACGGGCTTTCTCTTGCTACTTGTTAGAATTCTAGGGGCCTGGGGTCCATTTTCTAAATTATGAGGCCCCTATTTATAGTTGTAGAAAAGGAAAAGTCATAATGAATATGGACTTCCTTTGACTAATCAGATTTTAATGATGTGACGCCTTTTATGGGCTTTTATTTTATGGGCCTACTGCATCAGTTTGACATGTGGCATGATCCTATTGGCTCCTTCACTTGACTTGGAATGCCATGTCATTTGACATGTGGCGCTTATTTGGGTCTCTAGAATATGACAATATCTTGAGCTTAGTAAAGTGAGTTCATCATTTGTAGCCCAAATTAATGGACTATCCCAATAAATATTGGGCCTTATTTAAATCCATACCTATTTGGACTTAAATAATTAATTCAATTATATTAATCCGCAATATTTATTTGGGACTAATATATTTTGAATTTAATATAATCCGAATTTTGTACGGATTTAAATTTAATAAAATTGAATCGCCCACAAATGTCCCCTACTTCAAGACTTGTCGAGACATTTAATATTTTAGAGACTATCCTTGAAGTATGATTATTTAAACATGTTTCCTTTGTGCTTCAACGATTTTCCATACATAAGAACACCTCATTCAGAAACTTTAAAGCGGAACCATATTGACATTGTCTCTCAAAGCTCTCTTATTTTTTAACGAATCTCTATACTTAAGATCCGTTGGTGAGGCATGATATCTAATTTCAAATAGTTTTGGAAGACTTTTTTATTGCCTTACTTAACCAGGAATAATATTCTTCCGATTTAAACTTAGATTGGAAAAGGAAACAACCTCCAATTTGGCTTTGTATCAGAAAAGGAAACAACCTCCAATTTGAATTGTATGGAAGAAGGAAATCAACCTCTAATTTAAATTTGTATGGGAAAAGGAAACAATCTCCAATTTGAATTTGGAGATAGAAGCTATCCCAATTTGAATTTATATTGGAGAAAGAAACAATCTCCAATTTGAATTTGGAGATGAAAGTTATTCCAATCTAAATTTATATTGGAGAAAAAAACATCCATCTTACAACTCTATAAAAGGAGGTAGTTTTCCCACTTTTTCAATATCAATTTTGGGGTTTTCAAGCCATCAACAATATTGAGGTAATTTATTTCCCTCTTACTTTTCTCCTATTTTTGTCACTTTTTTCAGCACAACATGTTAGTGTAGAAAATTCATATCTAATTATAGGAATATCAAAATTATGAACCATTTGATATGGCAGAAACTAGACTTCGAGATCTATAACTTATCCAAAATTTAGATTTAAATTCCTTCAATATAATTCTCGATAATATTTTGAATTTAGCCCTGAATTTTATCATGCTGAAAATTTCAGATCTGCGCATCTTTACTAAAACTTTCATATCTTGAAGTAAAAATGATGAAATCACAAGCCGCTTGATTCTTGTGAAACTAGACAAAAATATATATAACATATCCAAAATTCATAATTTAATATAATCGAGATAATTTAATATAAAGCAATAATATAATTTTTTTCTGTAATGGAATATAACGTGCGACTCACTATCATCTAGTCATTAATAGGGGTATTCATCTGTTGGTTCGATTTGGTTTTATGTGTTATTGATTCAGTTTACTGATTTTTGCTTTTCAAATATATAAAATTAATAACCAACCAATAAGATATTTTCTTATCGGTTTCGGTTTATCGGTTTTTGATCCTTAACGGTTCGGTTTTCGGTTTTAACCAATAAGAAAATACTCATAAAATAGAAATAGTAACAACTAACATAAAAAAAATGAAATCTTAGTTACCGCCAAAATCCTACGCAATGCATTTTAGTTTTACAAGAATCTTCAAATTTGAACTGAATGTTAGTTCAGAAAAAAACTAAATCCTGATTCTTGAAAGCTACTAAATGCTTCAAGCTTTCTAGTACAACAAAACCCGAGCTTTATATTATTCCTTTGTTGCCCTGAATAGGTTAATACTTTGCGAATCACTGAATTGTGAATAACTAGTGCCTATATATATATATATATATATATATATATATATATATATATATATATATATAACATAAATAGGGATAAAAAAAATAACTTAGTGTATCCATCGATAACCTAATAAGCTAAAACTGAAATCGAACCATTTACCCAGTAAATTTCTTTTATAAAATTAATAAAAAACCATTAACCCAATAACCCACTTTGAAAGAATTTTGATGACATCGCCAAGTCACTATTTTAAAAAATATGACCTATGAATAATGTGTATGATTTGCAGAAGTAGAATATTCAGTGTCATTATTCATGTTTTGTCTCTGTTATAAGATAAAATTACAACAATAGATTTGCAAGATCTAGATAAATCTTCATAATTTCAAATTTATGACAATGATATGTGATCAAGATTGAGAATATAAGTACACTTGTAGCAATTCAGAGAATATAGATTTTTTGCTTGTCAGCCTAAAACATCTATCTCTACTTAATTATATTCAATACATTCAAAATGCACTAGAACAAAAAATTAAAATATAAATGTCCTCATAATCAAGATAAATTATATTTAATCTTGTGTAAAAATCATACTAATAACTTGTCCAATTTTCATCTTATTTGGAGAACAAAATTGTTATACTTATAAAAGTCAATGATTCAATCACTCTAAAACTCTATACAATAAATTATTATTTATATAAGTAAATGGAGAAAAAAATTAATATAAGATCATTTAATTTTATTTAATCAAACAAATAATTATTTTGTAATAAATATATAGTCAATAGCATATAACCTATCAGGATAGTCATTGCAAGAACTGGAGTACATTAGTGCGAAACTAGGAAAGTGATCATAAAGTTTTTAAATGTGATTAATCACATATAGAGAATACATTAAATTAATTTCTAACAATGCCTTTTTTTTTTTTTTTTTTTTAACAATTTACACAAAGGTAGAATCATAAATGACCTTAATTATGTACTGATTCTATACACGGTGTAAATGGAAAACCAAGCTTCATTATGAAAATAATCTATAGCGTCATATTAGTTTTTAAATTCAATACCAAAAAATCCCTACCAATAAATTATTATCTACTTTGACGCAACATAGTAAAAATTCATCAACCACATTTACACCTTTTTAAATTAATATTATTATCATTATTGGGTTATTAATAAAACTTTCACGTACAATTTCAGTCCACCAAAAGTGGAAGAAGAAGCAAGCAAAATCAGCGACACCCCAAGGGTAGTGACTCATTGCTTAGTACAAAATGAGTTAAATGTTGTCATGAGGCAGGTTTTGATTAAATTCTTAAAAGATATTATTTGTCTTAGCTAACATTTTTATGCCCTTTCGGTTAGAGCGGAACATCAACCTTGTCTAGGAAGTCATAATCTTTATGTTGCGCATCCGTGATTGATAAACATGCTAATGCAACAACATCTTGAATAATTGGTTTGTCCTGTTCCACTTTTGAAGCCCTTAATAAATATTTTGAACACTTCGTTGTATGAGGTGTCAACACAATCTATGGCGTATTTCACTGAGAACTGTCTTGATCCAAAAGTTTAAGTCATAATGGTGGCTACCTCTTTCCGTCTTAATAGATGAGCCAAAAACCCATAACAAATAGGAAATATGAGTAAAGAAGAAGTAAAATGATATAAGATTTCAAGAACAAAGTCAGACCATAGTAATCATAATCCAAAGCATAAATAAAAATACAATTAAATTTCAAAACTCGGTATCATAAGTATAAAAGAACCCAAAACAATTCAAAATTTGAAAATATATCTCTATCTCTGAATACAAGTAAAGATATAAAAGATTGATAGAGACTGGGACAAAGCTCCAAATGAGGAGCTCATCAGGTACTCCAAAAATCAACTACCACTATCCAAATAACTACCACAACTCTTATTCGAACTAGAATCTGCACCAAAATGGCACAATAGGAGTAAGTACAATCCACTTGTACTCAGTAGATATTATAGGTTGCCTGATCGAGTAATTAGAAAATAATACAAGATACTATCAGTGCGTCACCTACAAACAGAAAAGTTCCTAAATGATAGTTCACACCGTCTCCACTAAAAGATCTAAGTATACATACAATAAAGGAAACTACACACAAAATATAACTAAGAAAAACTAATTACACGACAACAAACACATATGAAAAATATAACAATGTAATGCAATGTAGGATGACGTGATGATGATGAATGAAAGCCATCACATGGATTTTCTCTTACATCTTTTGAGCCTCAATGCTTTAAGATGATATCCATGGGAGTTTCCTAATTCGAATACTTTATCATAACTCAATTCACCTTATCGGCTAGTGTTCACGGACCAAGAATTTGATAAGTTGTCTCATTTCTTTTAAAAAATCAATGGTACCAGTATCTCATTAGTGTGAAAGTTTGAAATGAGAATGGTATGCTCATAACCAATTAGTACGAAGATAATAATTAATCCAATTCAAGTATTAGTGTCACAACCCAATTCTGGGAGTCGTGATGGAACCTACTTTAACCCACTAGTAAGTAAGTCAAACCATAACTCAAAACATCAAGTAATGGTTAAGTAATGGGCTAATTGGAGGAAAGTATAAGAAATATCGATGATAAGCATACAACAAGCTAAGATTGTAAGCAGTAGACATACAAGTATAACAATACAAATATCAAATGAGAGAGAGAGAATAAAATAATATCCCGTGACATAGTAAGGTCGGTACAAGAGCCACTCTATGAAAATAAGAGTACTAAATAGTACAAAACATACAACTAGTCTCGAAAGTAAATATTGTCATAAAATAGGAGAAGAAGAGTGGATCAGCTCCAGCTCTCAAAGCTCACTCTATCTTCAAATTCTAAAAGCAAGCTGGATAAAAATGTGAGTAAAGATTATTTATACTCAAATCTGCATCAGAAGAAGATGCAGAACTATAGCATGAATATCAAAACAATGAAGACTCAACATACATCATTGACCGACTGATCTAAATCATAATAAAAATATAATAAAATGCAAGAAAGTAACATAAATTCATGGATAAAGACGATATCTAGGATACTTCTTCAAATGTGGGAATAAGAAGTAAACAAGCATAGTAAACAAATCAAAATATTTGTAGACACATGATTTTTGACCCTTCCCGAATTTTAACCTATTTTTCGGTATTAAATATTTATATTTTTGTCCGATATTTATTTTAGTTCTTATTTCATTTTATTATAAGTTTTAGTTAAAAATAAATAAATAATTAAGTTATGTTTTTTGGATATTTTTTTTTTTTAAATAATACGAAAAAAAAGAGAGAAGAATTTTTTTAAAAAAAATATATTTCTCTTTTTATTTTAATAAATAAGCTAACAGTTTAAGTATTACCTTAATTATATTTATTTTTGGCTATTTGTAAACTTTGATTATATTTTGTTAAATATACAAATTAATTATTTAATATTATTTTATTATTATTATTATTATTATTATTATTATATTTATATATATATATATTTTAATTAAAAAAAGATATTATTCTAATACAACTATCCAACCTCCTACCCATGATAATTCTCTCTCAACTGCCTCCTCTTCCCCCTTTTAAGGGGTAACTCCCTCAACCCCTGAATCAACCAAACTCCTTAATCAATCAAATTCGAAAAATAAATAAATTTCCTACATCACTACGAATCGATTAGCAAAGAAACCCATTTAAATGGATCTAGAAATGATCGCAACTTGATTTTAACTAACCTTACGATGAAATAATGACCCCTTAGCTGCTGGAGAAGAAGAAGAAACGAAAATGACAATTTTGGGATGAAGGTTTCTTAAGCGGGAGTTGAGAGAATTGAATAGGAGAGAGAGGGTTTTTTTTTGGATATTGGAATAAGTGTAGGGTGTTAGTGTAGTATATTAAATTTGCAAAGTTCTAAAAATGATGAAATGGTCCCTTGGTCCACCTGTGGACTCCACTTTTTTAACTTTTTCCAAGTTAATACCCTAACTCTAAGAATTAAATCAAAAATAATTTTAGTGAGTAAATGGCAAAATAATATTGGAAGTGGTAGTCTTGCCAATTTTTCTCTTTTTAAGGGGTAACTCTCTCAACCCCTGAAATTGAACATACATTGCAAAAGATAGAGAGAAAACAACACGGAAAAAACAACAAAAAAGAAAAACAATTGGAGAAGAAAAGGGGAGACAATCAAAGGGAAAAGGAGAAAAAACTTGAAATTAGGGGGAGAAAAGGGAGAAAATAGAAAGAAACAATGTGAGAAAATAGAAGAAACAAAGTGAAAACGAAAACAACAAAGCAACGAGAAGAAGAAACAGACGTAATTGATTTAGGAAAAAGAGACAAAAGTTAAAAGTTTGAGTTTGGAGTTTCGTTCGAAGCTTTGGTGACGACGTTTTGCATCTTTACTTGCTTAATTTCATCATACAAGTTCTTATCAAATCCGTACCTTTTTTTATAAGTTTTATTTTGAATCAAAACATGAACAATGTTATTTATATGATTTCGTGTATTATATAGTAGGTACACATGATTACTCATATGAAATCGTACAATGAGTTTGGATTTTCTTATCACCAAAAGTTTTGTAAGATGGCTCAGATTCAACCAGCAGCAAGACATGAGGAGCACAAGCAGTTGTCACATGAAGTGGCTAAGACTACTACTGTTGTGAAGGTGGGTGGGTCATTGATAGTGTTGTCTGGTTTGACACTGGCTGCTACTATTATTGGGCTTGTTGTTGCTACACCTTTGTTATTTTTAGTCCAGTTCTTGTGCCTGCTGCCATTACCATTTTCATGATACTTGGTGGCTTGTTGGCTGCTATCGGGTTTTGCTATGATATGCATATATTTTCATAAAATCATTTAAAGTTGGATTGGGGTGTTGGGTTAGGCTCATAGACGTGGGACTTCCTTAGCAAAGTAGAATGTTCTTTTGTTTCTTATGGATATTGTTTAATGTTACCATTCAACAAAGAGTAATACTATTTCATTTTGTGGAATAAGGCTTCAAAGTTTACTGTGAAAAAAAGGGGGCATAACCACACAAACAACAGAAGATTGTAGAATTAAATTTAGTTGGATTTTATCATGTTATTAAATATTTATGTTGAAATAGAATTGTGCATGGTAAAGTTTTCTACCCGTTTTGTTCTTACTAATAATAATTATGAACTTGTTCATGAAGATATAATTTATTATTTTTTAAAAAAAAAAGGTTTGTGTCGGGTTAGGTTTTTTTTTTCCCAGTTGGTTGGCATTGAGTAAATATAATTGCTTCCTTTAGATTGCTTCGGTCATTGTTTCATACGATATTAATTTACTCAACTTGGATGATTGAGGATTTCGTCACATGTCTATTTTACTTTAGTCAATATGGAACCATGCAATTTCAATATGCCTTACTACTCCAGCTAGTTTCCTCTACTGTTGTTGGACTGCTTTTTAACCCTAGATTATATATTAAAATCACAAATTAATTATTAGCATGAGGTAAAATAAAATAATTTGCAAATTTATTCAACATTCACCCTATAATCTGTAACGCCCCAAAAATTTGTCCCGAGATGTCACACGGTACTTAGGACCACAAGTGATTCCAAGCCAACCCTTCTATTAGCATAACTCATAAGCAGCTGAATAATGTATATAAAATGACTGAGTTTATGGCACAATAATATGTTTCCACCATTATTGGAAGCATAATAATGGTGGAATTTGAGAAAATGCAATATTAATATAACTTTTACATTCTGATAAAGTCTGAAAGAGGGACTGAAAATACATAACTGACTCTAATTGACATCTGTGAAGCCTCTACTATACTGACTATAGATAGCATGAACGCGACTCCAACTATCACTAATCAATACATGAGAGAATAAAATACATAAATAACATCTAACTTAAGTCCCCGAAATAGGAGGACTTATCATCTACTGGCTAGAATCTGCAAGCTGTCTGAATATGGTATGCGTGCTACAACTGAACTGATACCTACATTATGAGACAATGTAGCTCATAGAAATATATGTGGATCAGTACTTTGAGGATGTACTGAGTATATGGGGGTGAAGTGCATAAGTAAAACATCATATTGATGTACTGAGTATATGGGGGTGAAATGCATAAGTAAAACATCATATTGATGTACTGAGTATATGAGGGTGAAATGCATAAGTAAAACATCATATTATCATCATAATTTGTAAAACAATGCATGCTAAATGTAAATGACACATAAGCTACAAAATCTGAAATACTAAAAATAATAATCATGGGAAACAAATCATACTTGTAAATCTAGTGAGCCATAACATTTAGTTCTAAAAGCTGTGCTAATACTGATACGGAAAACAAAGCTAGAAACCGAAACTATAACTAAAGAAAGGAGATGAAGATGATAACAATGACACAACATGAAACAAGACACAAATTCAACACAAACCTAAGAGAAATTGCATAGAAAATAAAGATAGATAGTGAGACCAAGATTATTACAAGATTAAGAACCAAATGTATTTCAACACTAACTCCTAATAAATATAATAATCAAAACCATATTCTTAAGGTGACCGCCAAGGGAATCAATTCAGCTCAAGATCCACCATTTTCAAGGAAAGGTCAATATTGGCTTTTCCAAGCTCTATACTAAGGATGGTTTTTCCAAGCCCTAACTAAGACTACACTAAGGTGGTCTACTCTCAAGAGTGAGGATTTTCACATTCATAATTCAAAACTAAAATGAAAAGACCTAAAAGAGACTTTATATAGCGTTATTGCATAATAGAAGAAAAAATGACTCTAATACCCTTAATGAGGTGAGGCAACCATAGAGTGTTACTTGGACAAGGCTAAGCAATGAAAATGCCCTTATTGAAGGGCCCAAAACCATGAGTCCTCAATCTTCAATGCTCCAAACAATTTTTCACATGCGGGATTGCTCTTTGGTGTACTCAAATTAGCCCCTCTATGTAGGATCCCATGTCCTCAATATAACCAAAGCTTAATGCCCCACGTACTGACTTCAAATGATGTCATCGAAAGCTAAGGCGACCATTTGACTTATATCATCCTCCCCTTCTTAAAAAGGATTCAACCTCGAATCCATACCTTGCAAAAAAAGAGAAAGGACAAACAAGCACAACATCCTCATGTCATGAGGGTTAGAGTTAGCACAATAATAAACATCATCATGCCAAGGCTGAACATACTTGAAATATAACCATGAATCCGTTGTGTTAGTCATGAAAAACTTAGAAAAAATGTCACAAAGGGCATGGTTATAAAAAGTATCAAGAGATAAAGAAACTATAAAGGACTCAATGGTATCCCGAAGTTCCAAAGGTAAGCCTACCTGTAACTTAGGGACCATAAAACACAATTTTTTCATTACCTCTTTAAGTAACCTCATCAAACGTGGTGCCACTATTGGTCTTAAAGCCCACCAAACACATATAGCATAGTTATTAGAACAAGTAGACCAACCATCAAGTTTCCTGCCTCTACATAATACAAATCCAAACTAGCATGGATGTCATCATAGGCAAAGAGGTAGTATAGAAAAGAACCAATTGTAAAGGTATACATGGGTGAAGATAAAGCATTTAAGAACATACACATTCTTTCCTTCAAAAAAATAGGCAACTTGGCATTCTGAAGTTGGTATTCATGCAATGTAAGCACAAATGTGTCAAGCAAGGATGCAAATTTAGAAACATTATCCCAAGGAGTCAACGACACCTTTGCCCTCGGGTTTTCAAGAAGGACTACACATTCCTTACCCTTAAGAGTACTCTCATCTTTAAAAAAGAGATTTTCATCTTTAGGAGAAATGTTTTCACACCATAGTGGATTAACATATAGGCTATAGCCTCCAAGGCAAGCTATACCATCATATTCACCACTAGGTTCATTAGGAGTGTTCAAATCATCTTCAAATAAGACAGTATACCTAAAGAGAGCATGATCTATCTCACGGGCATATTTAGAACAAGTAAGTTCTTTACTCTCTAAAAGACAATTATCAAGTTTCAAAGAGGTTTCAAGTACAAGATTATCCCTATGAGCTACACAAACTATGGAATCCATATCACAAGGACGGTTCACTCCCAGTTTGTTGACCAACATTCTCAAATACTTCACTCACTTGAGTTCTATTAATTACAACACGCATAACCTCAAGTGGTTGGAAAGTTTCACAAATAAGTCTATCAACACCATTTACATAATATGATGTACTCTCATTCAACATATTGGCTTCAACACTAGGTGGACATAAATTGATCTTACAAAAAGAGTCAATTTGGTCATCAATAGGATCAACTAGTGTATCCACACTCACAATATGTACATCATCAAAAAGAGGAAAAAAATCAATAGACTCACAAGTAAGTAAGCCACTAATCACACTCAATGGGCTACTAGCCACACAATTCTTATTTTCACGTATAAAAGTGTAAGAGTTAGCTATTTTACCTTGTAGATCACATGAGCTATAGTCTTCATCTTGACGAGTGTTCGGGCATCCCACTTTCTCCCTTGGACCTACCATACGATCCAATCTTTCATTCACCATAGCCATGTCTCGAGAAATAGTGTCAAGATAGGCCAAAATGACATTGGTGACATTGTTGTCCATGGTTTGAGAGGTGGAAGCCTTGGATTCCATTGCAATTGTACCTAAAACAAACAAAGAAAAATAACCTACAAAATGATCAAACAAGATTAGTAGTAAAAGCTCCTCACCAAACACTCGTAGACACTCACTTTTGTGATCCTCACAATTGGAGCGGTGAATATTGAAAGTTGCTTATACTCTGGTAGTCAATAAGATGCCAATTCTACTTAGCGGCCGGAATATATTCTTGTTTGATCAACTCAAGACACAAAATAGAAAATTTTACTTACGAACTTGAAACAAAGAAGTTCAACAAATTAAAATGAGAAAAGTACACAAAGAACGAAAATATGAAAAATAAGCGGACTCAAACAACTAATTCACAATCTAGTAGGTGATTACTAATTGCTAATTAGTACTAGACTCAAGAAATGAAACGAAGGAAACAAAGAAAAGAAACTTAGAAATCTGAAATTTTGAGCCTAAGGTTGTTTTTGGAGGCTGATTACGTGGCACTTTGATGACATGGCAATTTGGTGATGTGGTAATTTGGTGACGTGGCAGTTTGCAATTTGGATTGGTCAAATTTTAATTTGGAATGGTGAAAATCAGCTTTGGAAGGGAAACAACAAGACTTGGAGCCTTTTTTTTATTTCAAAAAGGTTTGACTTGCTTGCACCCTTTTGGCAAAACACCTTTTTGAAAGGTTGTTGGCTCTTTCCTCTTTTGTTAGTCTTGGAATAAACTCTTACTCCATTTTGGTAAACAAGACTTTTGAAAGCCCTTTTGTCCCCTTTCCTTTTTGGATGTTTTGTGATTGTGTCTTTCAAGACAAACACGAAACCACACTCCTTTATTCACCCTTTTAGATCAAACCACTCCTTTTTGAATGTTCTTTCTCAATAATACATGAAGAATAACAACAACAAGAACATTCAAGAATGGAAACCAACCCAAATGAGCTCTAAATTGAATGATTTTTATTTCTTTTAGCTCACGTTGAACTCCAAAACAACAACAACATGTTTCAAACCCGCATCCTCAACAACAAACATCAACAGCACACTTTCAAGCCATCAATCCTCAAAAAACAGTAACCATCAAAGTTCAAGAACAACTCAGAAATGGCTCAAATTTCGGATCTTGACTCTTTTAGTGTTAATGAAGAAGGGGCTAACAGTAGAAACAACCAAAACACATAAAAATCTACTAAATCTAAGATAAAAATTTTGTCCTAGACACCAAAAACGGGACAGAATGTTTCTCTTTTGGATTTTTGGTTTTTCAACATTTTTTTTTATGATTTTCGAGTTAATAAGCCCAAGATTGATTCCACAGGAACCAAATCAATCCTTTCTCTGACATCAAATGATACAAAAAAAAAAACTAGAAATTGAAACTATAACTAAAGAAAAGAGATGAAGATGATAACAATGACACAAGATGAAACAAGACACAGATTAGAGACATACCCAAGAGAAATTGCATAGAAAATAAAGATAGATAGTGAGACCAAGATTATTACAAGATTAAGAATCAAGTGTATTTCAACACTAACCCCTAATAAATGTAATAATCAAAACCACACTTTTACGGTAACCACCAAGGGAATCAACTCACCTTAAGATCCACCGTTTCCAAGCAAAGATTAATATTGGATTTTCTAAGCCCTATACTAAGGATGGCTTTTCCAAGCCCTAACTAAGACTACACTAAGGTGGTTTACTCTCAAGAGAGAGGATTTTCATATTCATCATTCAAAGCTAAAGTGAAAAGACCTAAAAGCGACTTTATATAGCCTTATTACATAATAGAAGACAAAATAACTCCAATACTCTTAATGAGGTGGGACGGCCATATAGTGTTACTTGGACAAGGCTAAACAACTAAAATGCCCTTAATGAAGGGCCCGAAACCCTAAGTACTCAATCTTCAATGATCCAAGCAATCTTCCACATGCGGGATTGCTCGTTGGTGTACTTAAATCGGCCCCTCCATGTAGGATATCATGTCCTCAGTACGACCAAAGCTTGATGCCCTACGTACTGACTTCGAATGATGTCATCGAAAGCTAAGGCGGATATTTGACTTGTATCAATTACTCTGTCTTTAAATCATACTGTCAAAGTGTAGAAAGGACTCACTTCTAAGTTTGAAATCTGAAAACTGAAATCTGTAACTCTTATCTTTCTGTAAAGTATAATCTGAGAAATATTAAAACCATAACTTATCTAAAATCCGGAAAATACCTTATCTTAGGGCTTAAAATCTTAAAACCATAACTTCCAAAACATATGTTTTTATCTTAAATCTTTAAAACAATAGACTATTGAAGAGTGGGGGACATCTTTTGGGAGGTTCTTCTAACCAACATATACCATGTGAGCATCCATGGAGTCCCACATCTGGCAGGTAGGGCTATTCTACCCTTGCCACCAGAATAGAACTTCTATCTTAAGTGATCACAATCTGAGTCATCCACGTAGAAGTGGGAATAATCTAAATCCTACATTGGCACGTAGTTCTAGGATATGAAATCGTACTAACCTACCTATCTCGGTGCTAAATACTACTCTCATTCTTATGCTCAAAATCTTAAGAAATCCACTTCAAAACTAGAACAAGGGTTTACAAGAAAACCAATTTTGCTTTTCTTTCTTTAAATCTCAAGTAATATGAACAATGTGGATTTTTTATCTTCGCTTAGGACCAAAAGGTCAAATCTTTATTAAAATCTGAGGATAATCTTATCTGAGAGTGATCATAGCACAAATAATCTCAAAATAGTAAATCTTAATTATGGCGTAACGACCCATGCATCAATCTCATGTTAAAATATCTTAAAATTCATCCTTGATAATGTGAACATTCATAAATCAACTTAAAATCTGAAAATTTCAACAATATGCATGGAAATATAAATATAGTCATGTAATTTGACTTCTAAATCATGGGAAATATCATAATCTTGCAAATAATGATAATGGACATAAACCCTAACTTGAATTTCATGGAAAATCATATAAATTATTGTAAACTTGTAATTAAAATAAAGTTTTGGGCACAAGGATGAAAGAATTATCCTTGTTCAAACCCCACATAAAGAATTATCCTTGTTCAAACCCCACATACCTTGGTAGATGATTAGATGAAGAATTTTGAGTTATTGACTCCTAATTGAGTTCTTGAAGATGAGGTCTTGACTATCTTGTCTTGGAACTCTTCAATCTAAAGCTTTCTTGGAGAATCTATAGTAGAATTTGATTTCTTAGAGAAGGGGCTTTTGGTTTTTAGGGTTTTTCTTTTGAAGAGAATGATGAATAATGAGCAAAATTTCTTGGAAATATGATTAATCTCATGTTTAAGATGGATTGGGGCCTTAGGAATTGACCAAAATACCCTCTATAAATTATTGAATGGAACTAGAAAATGTAACATTTTTTTTCCAATTTGGGTGGACACCGCGATGCGCCACAATCGCGATGGATCACTGGAAAAAGATGAGTGGGAACTGGGCTTTCTCCATGATGCGGAGCTGTTGCGGTGCCCTATAGTTTTGCCATTTTGGCCACTGGCGCGATGTGCCACTATCGTGTAGGCTTGTTGGAAATTGACTAATCTAAAATGGGACTCCTCCATGACGTTGTGGAATCGCGGTGTCTCACTGGAATTTGACAACTGCCAATTTCTTAGCTCCGCGATGCGCTGAGAGTTCAGGTGATACACTGTCAACTTAAAATGCCATAACTCCTTCACCGAGTGTCGGATTTAGGCGAATTTGATATCGATGGAAAACTTATTCAATTTTTCACACAATGGAAAGTAGAAATCTTGAAAATTCCACATGGAATAAATATTATTCATTTTGGAATCTATCTCTTAACATTCTAGGAACAAATTTAAGCTAGGAAAAATACAGGGCATTACAATATCTTTCCCTTGGGAATATTCGTCCTTGAATGTGACTAATTAGGCCGAAATTTCAGAGAAATCTGAGGCTATAAGATATCATGCACAACTAAAATAAATTATATAAATGAGTCTCAACATAATGAGTTTACTGAACTGATTTGAGAGTGCGTGAATTCTCATGAAAATAGCTATATGGCTGAGATAGAAATGAGAGCGTTCAACTTATGAGTAACCATTACTTTAGGCCGAATCTGATTTAGTGAGGAAATAATGAGAGGTTTATGACATGAAAACTCGGGGTATTACATAATTGAGAAATAAAAGAGAGGAAAAATCCATTTGTGAGGGAGAGAGGCGAGTTGCAGACAAATTCAAAGTTATTACAAATTTTAAAAGAAAAGAAAAAAATGAGAGTAAAATAGGTAAGATGAAATTGTCTCGAGGTTATAAGAGGCGAACAAATGTCTTTTAACATTAGACGAGCTTTAGACACTTTTTAAATGTTTACCCCATTTAAGAATACGGTGTACGCATTATGAGATGTTTAAAAATAATTCAAAGTATGCAATAATGCACCTTGGCAAAGATCGTCCTAAAATTGATTTTTATTAGCTTAATGCAGGAGATATAGACAGATGTAGACATCTAAAAATGAGCAAATTAAGGCCTGTAAACATAATTTATTCAAAATAGTTAAAGCTCAGTATAATTTCATAAAAGCAATTGTGCTTGAACACGAGGATCGAGGTGTGCCTCATACCTTTTCCTCGATCAACATAATTCCTTACCCAGTCTTCAATTTTTGTAGACCAACAAAGAGCCATTTTGTTTTGATTAGGGATTCAATAAGGCGACTTAGAACACCATAACTCAATTCAAAGTGTCGTCCCTAAGAATAAATAAACTAATCCTTATTCAAAGCCGTTACTTTAATTGGAAAAATCCTTCGACCCTCGCAAAAAAAAGGGTGTGACTTCTCTGGCGACTTTGTTGGGGATAACCAGAATTTGAGCTTTTGATATTGGATTTTACTTGCTTTAATTATTTAGATATTGTGTTTGTGATACTTGTCACTTATTTATTGCTTTGATATTGTTGAATTGTATTATAAACTGTCTTCTCTGGTGCACCCCCTCTGAGTCTCTGATAATAGGATAGAAGGAATACAGAATATGCATCTCACCTTCTTCTTGAGATAGCCGGAGTGTCAAGGAACCTGGCGAAGGTTTATTAGTTACACATATTAAGTGGAGTTTGGATCAAAAACGAAGTTGGAGTAGCATTACAACCGAACAAGCTGTCCCTTCCCGACTCGAGTGTCCATTTGGGTAAAGCTAGTCTAGACACCTATCCCTATTAGGCTAAACTTAGTAGAACTGAAACTTAGAATCTGGTTATCCCTATTAGGTTCTGCTTTATTTGCATCCAGTACATTTAACTTAGCGGGACTTGGCGTTGGGACTGGGTCTATCTAGTATGTGTCCCTCTTTGTTATGACCAACATGTGCATCCTACGTGCTCTTTGATATTTATTTGAAAGGCCATTTGATTGTTGACCGACTTTAGGAAATTTGGTGAAAAGTAAGAGAGTTTTTTTTGGTCCTCAAATTTAATGAATCATTTTTCAAAGAAATTAAAATATATATATAATTTTTAAGGTCTTCATGAACTACGAGGGTCCAATCTTACTCTTTAGTGGGATACATAAGAATCCTTCCCGGGATACGACCTTGTCACGACCCGAGCTGGGGCCCTAGCCATGATGGGCATCCCAAACCGTGAAGGCCCAAGCATCCTTGTCGATCTGGAAATCATACACACTTTCATATAATATGAAGGAAAATGCAAAAATATAAAACAATACGGGATTATGGTCAATATCATAATTCAACTGAATAATCTGGGATGGAAAATGTAACACCCAGATTTTCTGAAATTGGAATGCCACATGGTGCTCATGACCCCAAGGGACCACAAGCTAACCCTTTCTGATATCTATAACTGAGCACTGCATAACATACTGAAATAAATGCAGAAAACTGGCTAAAACTTACCATAAGGTTCAAATATCTCAATACTGAAAACTGAATACTAATACATCTATCTAAAAAGCCACTAACTGCCTGAACTGTGGAGTTGATGGGACATTTCCCCAACTAACTCCTCTACTGAAACTAAACTGAGTTTAATTCCATAATAAAATAAGGATCATCCTCGAATGAAGAGGACTCACTGCTATATCTACTACTGCTGACTAAGTCTGGACTGCTAAGGGTGCTCTGGATCTGCGCTTCTGAAAACACCATAGTGCAAGAGAAAAGTATGAGTCAGTGCTTTGAATGTACTGGTATGATAGATGAGGCAAGCCTAAATTCAAGGGCTTATGCATGAGCATAACTCAACTGAATAATCATGAGAGTACTGAATGAGGACATATGCATGAACGCACAACCATAATTGAAATCATCATTACTCTGAATACTGAGGCTTGAATACTGTTTTACTGAAGTTTGAACTCACTACTAATACTGAGAAACTGAATAAGTGAATCTTCTGATATTGATAACTGAGTACTGAAGTTGAGATCAATCCTATCTAGCGAGTGATCTCTAAATCTGATGATACTGAAGATGATTAACTGAAACTACTCATATCAATGACTGAGTTCTGAGATTTCTACTATCGACTGACTAAATCTCTGAATCTTTTAGTAATAGAAATGACGGACTGAGTTTGAGATCAAGCCTATCTGACAGGTGATCTCTGGATCTATTAGTACTGATTCCAATTAACTTTACGTGAGATCAGGCCTATCTAGCGGGTGGTCTATGAATCTATGGAACTATCTAAGTTCCTTACTGAGATAGGTGACTGTATCTGACAGTCCTGATTTTTGAGTTCTACTCTGAAGACTGATTCTGAAACTTCAACTGTGGGAGTTCTCACTTAACCAACATACCTCAAATATGATCTTGAGGGATCCAACCTGTAACCCCAACTGTAAAGGTGTCAATACCGTGCCACGGGTAAAGATCTCTGCTATGGTCAAGCCTCTCTAACGGGTCACCCTAAACAGGAAGTCAAGCCTAAGTCAATATGATAGTCAAGACTTAATCTAATGGGTGACTCCTGGTCCTGCGCTGGCTATGCAGTTGTGGAGTTCAGGGACTGTTACTACTCTGCCTCTCTAACGGGGAAGCCATCATCCCTGAACTCACTTGGTGCTGGTTACTACTCCCAACTGAAGGACTCTGAAAAGATTCTTAACTAAACTTAGACTGAGCTGAATCTGTTATTGATCATACTGAGTAACTGAGTTAAGCTGAGTTCACTTAATTTCAAAAACTGACGGAATACTACTGAATCTCATTTTCTAACTGAATACTACTAAGTTCTGTAACTTACTGAGCTTTACTGAAATCTTAACTGAATGTTGAATACTACTGAGGTATGAACTGAGTACTGAGCTGGTTTAGGCTGAATATTGAGATTACTGAGTTTTCTTAATTTCTGTCACTAACTGAAATCTACTGATCCTAGCACGACTGGGTTTTATCTTGAGACTGACTTGGCTCTAGACAAGCAGTTAAGTTTTTGGGTATTAAATACCCCCAGGACTCGATAACATAAATAAATAAGACATGACAACTCTTGCGTAATAATCATAACAATAGAATATCATTCGCAATATCACCAATGAAGCATCATTTTGAGTACTTGGGAATATTAAACATGTAATTGTAATGGAAAGTATGCTATTGTCTCAGAACTCATCCAACAAGGAGTTCACATGAAAAGGAAGACATATAACGTATCATAATTCATTCATTTAGTCTTTTCAACAAACACTTAGCATGCACTAGTTGACACATGCTTGGGGATATTATACTTCATGTTACAATGAAACTATTTTCTTCACATAAGCAATTTATCAAGTATGTGGGAGGCACCCTTTGGTCATACAACTTTCAATACACCAAATTAACATAATTACATAATTTAACATGCTTCTTGAAAGGGCTTTATCATAAATATCGCATAATCAACACATACTAGGGTCAAAGCTTGAATCTTTATAATCAAAACCTGAATCAAAACTTATCAACAACATGAACTTCAATTTCTATTCACAGAAATTACGAAACTCATACAACTTAAACTTCATAATTTTGAAAAGGATTCTTGAACCTCTTTGGTGGAAGGAACCCAAGAATCAACATTCAACATACCTTGATATGTAATTCTTGAAAGATTCACGGTGAAACCTTGATGATTTGGGTCTTGAATTAGTAACCCTAGGTCTTGTTCTTGAAGAAAATTGAGAGGAAACAATGATATTTAGGTATAAATGTGTTGAATCTCGTGTTAAAGAGTATATATAGGGATAGAAAAATGACCATTTTGCCCTTGGAAATAAAATAACGGAACCTGCAAAAATTCTGATTTTTCATGCTGGTGCGACACGCCATAATTGCGCCAGTTTACTGGAAATTGGACAATTGGGAAACTGAGCCTTGGTGCGACACGGTGGAAATCGCGTTGCCACCTTGGTTGATAACTGGATTTTGACAATTGCCATTTTGGCTGGCTCCGCGATGTGCTAAAGTACCAGGTGGTACATTGTCTTACAAAAATGGCTCTAACTCTTTCGCCGAGTGTCGGATTTGGGTAAATTTGGTATCGACAGAAAGCTTATTCAATTTCCCACGTGATAAAAGTTAAAATCTTAAAAATTTATCATGGAATTAAATATATTCATCTTTGAAGAAAGATCTTTGATGTTCTAGAGATGAATTTGAACAAGGAGAAGTGTGGGGCATTATAGAAGCCATAAACCTCTAACAATATCTAACATCAGTCTACGAAATCTCTACTAACTGAAAATGACATCTATTTGAAATATAGGACATGGCCCCTGTCGGACCATGAATCAAAATAAAATAACAACATCAAATTTCATAACCAGGCCTTCCGAAGTAAGGGAGGCTCACCAGCTGCGAACTTCTGACAAGTCAATCTACTGCTTATAGGACGCAAGGACTGTGTCATAGAATCCTGAAATATAGGGGGTTAATACAGATGTACTGGTACGCAGAGCATTCCAAAATAAAATTTTTTATTCAACATAGGTGAGAGCAATTTATAAACAATTTTATATAAGATATATGAAAAATACATGGGCATATTTAAAAGACTTCGAACAATGATCTGAAATTCATGACTCACTCTTTGTCTTACTTCTGAGCTAGATGGTATACTCTACAAATCTGAAATTTCACGGGCTATATGGAATTTACCCCTTAACTAGGCAGCCAAGCCCCCAACCTAAGTTTGCCGCAAGGGTTGGAGTCTCTGTCTCTGATACGCCACAGGGCACTAAGCCAGCGTATGGTTCCTCTAAGGGATATAACAAACTCGTATCGGCAAAACACGATTTTAGGCTAGGAGTTATTTGAACTCAAGCCTTCTTCAGGCAACCACCTAACCCTCTCTAAGCCTATTTTTAGCTCTTTTAGACATTATTCTCCGAAATCAAGTCTAAAAGTCTTACTCTGTTTTGATATTCATTTATATGGTATCATCATACCATTGACTTGCAAGTCGAATCTCTAAGCCATAAAATATCATATTATAATCTGTTTTTTCAAAACATAAAGTTCAGACCACCACACTTCAACCATTCAAGAAGACTCATACTTCAAAACATATGTCAAATTATTCAAAGAATCTCTCTTTTCAACATTTCAACAAACATGTAGTGGTCATGTATATTTTCGAAAAACCATGCAATTCTTTCATTTAAAATAATGTTCAGACCACCGAAAAAAGCATTCAAACAGTATAAGAGAATTCATGTTTTGGAAACATAAGTCAAAACAAGACAAAGATTCTCATCTTTTCAACAATTCTAACAAGTGGTGGTCAATTTCTCAAAGCATTCCTGAAATTCCTTCAATTATCACATTTAGCATTTAAATCATGATTATATCTCTCTCTCCAATTCACAATCATCATAAAATTTCATATAAAATAATAAGAATCTTGACTCATTCTTTATCATGCAATTTAGGAATCTATAACTCGCAAATCAAGGAGTAACACCATGGGAGAGGAAAAAGATTCAATAATTCATGCTCTCAATTCATATTTCAAGGCTTCAACACAATCTTACATATATAATAGTCAAATCACTTTCAAGGGAAGGCCTAAAAACCAAAACAATATTATCAAGGGCTTCAAAAACATGATTCTAATTGTAAATCCAAAACCTTTTTTTGTAAATTCATGATATCTAAACCTTTAACATGATTAAGAAGAATTTACTATGCCCATGTAGTTTTAGGAATAACCCACGTACCTTAGATCACAAAGTTTGAAGAGTAAAACTCGAATCTTGATTTGTTCCTTGGAAATCTTGGACTTAAGGATTGATTTTTCCTTGCTTTCTTGTTCTTGGAGGAAACCTAGGTTTATCTTATTTTTTTTTTTGAGAGAAAATTGAATAGAAGAGGCAATTGATGTTTCTTGGGGCTGGAATTATATGTTATGGATGGATTTTGGGTGAGGGAAAGTGGCCAAAATGCCCCTATACCTATTAGGAACTGAAATAATGCATATAACAACTTTAAATTCATGTCATGTTTCGTGTCGGGGCGCAATCGACGTGATACGCAAGATCACATCTGCTTACTGTCTCACACGAAAAATGTCATAACTTTTCGCTCGGTTATCGGATTTTGTCAAAATTGGTACCGTTGGAAAGCTAATTCAATTATATACAATTTGATGGATCTTGAGATGCAAAATTCTATGTGGATCAAAAGTTATACTCATTCAAAGTAGACCCTTGTAGAATCGAATATCCAATTTTGGATGAATGAAAGGTTCTTTGCTCAACTTTGCTTTATGCCATTTCTATGACCACCGAAAAAAGCATTCAAACAGTATAAGAGAATTCATGTTTTGGAAACATAAGTCAAAACAAGACAAAGATTCTCATCTTTTCAACAATTCTAACAAGTGGTGGTCAATTTCTCAAAGCATTCCTGAAATTCCTTCAATTATCACATTTAGCATTTAAATCATGATTATATCTCTCTCTCCAATTCACAATCATCATAAAATTTCATATAAAATAATAAGAATCTTGACTCATTCTTTATCATGCAATTTAGGAATCTATAACTCGCAAATCAAGGAGTAACACCATGGGAGAGGAAAAAGATTCAATAATTCATGCTCTCAATTCATATTTCAAGGCTTCAACACAATCTTACATATATAATAGTCAAATCACTTTCAAGGGAAGGCCTAAAAACCAAAACAATATTATCAAGGACTTCAAAAACATGATTCTAATTGTAAATCCAAAACCTTTTTTTGTAAATTCATGATATCTAAACCTTTAACATGATTAAGAAGAATTTACTATGCCCATGTAGTTTTAGGAATAACCCACGTACCTTAGATCACAAAGTTTGAAGAGTAAAACTCGAATCTTGATTTGTTCCTTGGAAATCTTGGACTTAAGGATTGATTTTTCCTTGCTTTCTTGTTCTTGGAGGAAACCTAGGTTTATCTTATTTTTTTTTTTTGAGAGAAAATTGAATAGAAGAGGCAATTGATGTTTCTTGGGGCTGGTTTATATGTTATGGATGGATTTTGGGTGAGGGAAAGTGGCCAAAATGCCCCTATACCTATTAGGAACTGAAATAATGCATATAACAACTTTAAATTCATGTCATGTTTCGTGTCGGGGCGCAATCGACGTGATACGCAAGATCACATCTGCTTACTGTCTCACACGAAAAATGTCATAACTTTTCGCTCGGTTATCGGATTTTGTCAAAATTGGTACCGTTGGAAAGCTAATTCAATTATATACAATTTGATGGATCTTGAGATGCAAAATTCTATGTGGATCAAAAGTTATACTCATTCAAAGTAGACCCTTGTAGAATCGAATATCCAATTTTGGATGAATGAAAGGTTCTTTGCTCAACTTTGCTTTATGCCATTTCTATGAATACTTTTCACCTCATAATCAATTAATATCCTAGTAGAAAGATCATGACACATGAATTTAAATATAAACCATGGAATTAGAGTTTACACACATAGGAATGACGGTTCGCTTTTTAGTTTGAAAATGCAGGGTGTTACATTATCTCCCCCTTGGGATCATTCGTCCCCAAATGATGGGTAGGGATGTGTTGAAGTAATAAAAGTGTAGAATAAAGAACGAAACCTCTCATTGAATACGTTTCCTTAACAAAATATGTAAGGGCATCAAACAAGCTTCACGATAACCCCTAGTGAAACGTGAAAACACTAATCATGGGATAATGAGACTCTACATTGGGATGATCTTGCACATGAGTTCTATGAATCATAATCATCACAACATAAGACATGAGTTTATTTGATGATCATAGACTTGATTTATATTGGTACAAATAATGGACTAAGATTTTTGCGCAAGATAGGATTAGAAGCATTCTCTACCTTACAAAGTACCACGGATAGACTTAGACTTAGAGGCACCAATCGTCTACACCCCAAACAATAATTAGCATACTTCACACTCGCCAACTTACAATTATCCCATCACACATCTAACCACAAGTGTTTGAGTCCCGATGCAAAGAGCTTTTACGTTGAAGCCTAACTTGGAGTAACAAGGTGGTAACTTAAGCTACAAGACCCTGTACTCTACACTCCTTTCAGAATATTTCTTTACCTTATCCCTACCATCAAACACACTTGAGATTTAATTTAGAGAGTACTAACCACATAACACATGGGTTTGTGTTTTCAGCAACTACAACATTCAAGCCTAATCATTACTACACCAACTTCATGGATCTGCCCACTAAGACCAACAATTTCTATTACTCTCATAATTATTTTTGCCACATTTCTCCTTCTTAACTATTCCACACAACAAAATTCCTCTCTTTCTTTTCCCTTTCACCTATAACCTTAGCTCGAGAATCACATAATATTTTCACCTTCAAGAACATCTACTTCCCTACCTAACACATCACCACACTTCCACAGCCACCATCATACTATCATATGGAGGGTTATTAAGGAACCCGAACATAAATGTCATGAATGAAAGTAACACTATTAGACCATAAATTATACTTATTGCGCTACTCAAGGAGGGACATGAAATGAAGATACGATAAAATAGACACGAAGTGCTCCATATATCAGGTGTATGGTTCATAAGTCGAGAGTCCTTCGAAAATATACAATATAGCATGAATTCTTAGTATAGAGCACAGTGAAAAAACATTGGTGCACGTATCAAGATAAAATGACGGAAAAAAACTGAATTACCCTCCTGGACCTTAAAGTCAGTAAGACGAACTGGGCACCCGACGTACCAACTAACATGACACATCGATATTACGTTGGGCCACTGCTTCATCAATGCGATCATCGACACGACGGATTGACTTTGAGGCAGGCCGATGTTTCCAACATCCAAACATATCGCTAACATTGTCCGAAAAATTTGAAACTTCCCCGAAGCATCTCCTTTACTCCCCCAAACATGAATCAACTTAAAAATCCATATCTCAAGGATGAATCAGTGACATATGAAACATATTTCCTTAGGACCAAGCATACTGAGAGACATAGATTTTCATGGATCACGAACAACATAACATATGGCTTGAATACATGAAAGACTGAATTACTTAGAGACATAATTACTTTTAGGTTGGAGGTCAGATCATAAACATAAGTCCATAGAGAACTCGAACCATAGGTATAGGCATGACTTGAACACATGACGTAGGACATTAGCAGAATAATCTCTAAAATAGAAGTAGGAGGAGTATGCTTGAGTAGGAATAGATTTATCATGACTCCTCCCCGAAACTTTCCACACTGAGAACATTAAGGAACTCACTTAATTCCCCATCTCCCCCTTAGATCAAAGTCATAATCCTAGACTTACGAAAATATCCCCTTATCAAGTCTATAGCCACAACTCTCAACATAAAAGAAACATCACCACAAACTTAAACTCTAAACTCTCCCTGGAGAACTATAATCTGAAGGCCTCGCCTTTTGAAATGGCTACTCTTAACTTTTGCTAGCCTCTATAGCCATCACTCTACAACTCCAACTCTCATGAGCGTACACATCCACACTCCTCATCCCAAAAAGGGTATCAATATATGCATGAACACAAACTTCTCTTATTAATCTCTAATACAGGCACTAAATTATTTTCTAGGACATCCCTTTTTAGAGACACTAATCGTAATTTCTTATAACCCCCAAAGTCATCAACTTATGACTAACATTTTCATGGGCACAGACACCCACACTTCTAAACACTTAACGCTCCATCTTCAATTCCTTCTACTAGCATTACACCTATAATCACCCAACTTGCATCTTAACAAAAATTTGTAAAACAATACCAAAGGCGCACATTGAATACCCATATTTCTTCAATTTAATTCTATATAGCACTATACAACAACTCCCCAGACATCTCCATACCACAAGATTCGAGAATGAAATCTAGGTACACTTGACACTCGTACACATCACACCTTATCTAACATCATGCTACCTCGGAGTTTTTAACTTATTCTTATCTACTCATGCTCTTATCCACATTAATAATTCAATGATAATTCATCTCTTTTTTTAACACTATTCCTCATGACCATATACATATCGCAATTGCCTACTTCTATTCTGCCAATCGCCAACCTAGGCTATTTCAAATACTACACCAAACTAACTAATTCATTCCTATAAAACATGCATTATCAATCTCGAGCTACTATTCTCACCACTATATTCCACAACTAAAGTTCAAGCCTATTGTCTATCATCAATGATATGCCACTGGTAAAGCATGCCACATATCATACTAGTCAATCAAATTGGGAAATCAACCCAAATATTTCACTTTACTTAACTACTACCTACAATCACAACCCCTCCATGATATCATCATTAAAACTCAACATCCACTGCATACCTTCTCATATGAAGTACTAGTTTACAACTTGTAGAGAAAGGAAAATCAAGGGGGGTAAAGTCACTAACTAAGAATAGACGATCTAAGTCTCATAATATAACCTATTACAATCTTATCAACATATTCCACTTTCTCACATCATAGTTACTTATCCAAGAATACATCAAAACTACCTTCAAAATTCCATATACCGCAATGTATCTATACTTATAACTTATTTGCTATTTTAACCCTTTCCATTCATAGCCTATAAGGGATTCATATAACAATTATCACCATCCACTCTTGGCTCCTTCCATATTTTGTATAAATAATAATCATATCCTTTATCTTCCTTCAAAGACTACCATACAATCTACAAATATTTCTACATATTAGTCTATCACTATACCACATTAGTCTATCACTATACAATGGCAACCCACTCCTCAACCCACAATTATACAACTAAAACTATTTATTTACACACAAGTCATCCTCACTCTGACTTCTAACCTTGGGACTTCATATCACTAACTTCTTAGTTAATTTCACTACCAATAGGTCATGACACTTTAACATACACTACTACTAGGGTGGAAATATAGTTCCAATATTCTGCTACACATCATTACCCTTATAAAAGACATCTGTAATAAGAATTTTGAAAGAGGACTAAATAAACTTTGTACCTTAGGCTGAACAACACAATATTATCATAATAAAGGCTTACACTCAAATCAATACACTTTGAAGCACCAATGAACTCCTCTCCAGTCCTTGTGCTATCTTATAACTTATGGATAACCCAATTAGAGAGAACCACATTGTTGGGGGAGCTAGACTCTTAGACTTGTGTCGCCTCGACAGTGAGGCATGTCCCTTGAAATTAGAACAAGGAATGAATTCGGATAATGTTCTTATGAACAACTCTATAGCACGAACTAGAGTATGAAAGAATAAGAAACAACTCCTAAATTCCCGGTAGCCTCCTGATTATAAGTGTAGTGCACAACACACCCATAAGCAAGACTCGACTAGACATGATTTTATAGACACCCTAGGACCACTAACCGTGCTCTGATACCAAGTTTGTCACGATCCGATCCGGGGCTCTAGCCGTGATGGGCATCCCCAACCGTAAAGGCCCAAACGCCCGTGTCTATCTGGTAATCATACATACTTTCATATAATATGAAGAAAAATGCAGAAATATAAAACAATATGGGATCATGGTCAAAATCATAATTCAATTAAACAATCTGGGATGGAAACCATAAACCTCTAACAACATCTAACATTATTCTGGGAAATCTTTACTAACTAAAAATGACATTTGTCTAAAATCTGGGACAAGGCCCCAGTCAAACCATGAATCAAAATAAGATAACAATATAAAATTTCATAACCAGGCCTTCTGAAGTAATGAAGGCTCACCAGTCGCAAACTTCTGACAAGTCAATCTACTGCTTAAAAGACCCCAGGATGTGTCTCAAAATCCTAAAATATAGGGGGTCAATATAGATGTACTGGTACGCAGAGCAATCCAAAATAAAAATTTTCATTCAACATAGGTGAGAAAAATTTATAACTAGTTTTGTATAAGATATATAAAAAACACATAGGAATATTTAAAAAACTTCGAACAATGATCTAAAATTCATGACTCACTCTTTGTCTTACTTCTGAGCTAGATGGTATACCTTACAACTCTTAAATTCATTGGTCTATATGAAATCTACCCCTTGACTCGGCAGCCAAGCCCCCAACCTATCTGATACGCCATATTACACTAGGCCAATGTATGGTCCCTATGGGGACATAATAAACCTATATCGGCAAAACTCGATTTTAGGCTAGGAGTTATTTGAACTCAAGCCTTCTTCAGGCAACCACCTAACCCTCTTTATGCCCATTTTTAGCTCTTTAAGACATTATTCTCTGAAATTAAGTGTGAAACTCTTACTCTGTTATGACATTCATTTATATGGTATCGTCATACCATTGACTTGGAAGTCGAATATCCAAGACATAAAATATCATATTATAATCTCTTCTATGAAAACATAATGTTTAGACCACCATACGTCAACCATTCAACAAGACTCATACTTCAAATCATGTGTAAAATTATTCAATCAATCTCTCTTTTCAACATTTCAACAAACATGTAGTGGTTATGTATTTTTTTGAAAAACCATGCAATTCTTTCATTTAAAACAATCTTCATACCACCAAAGTATTCAAAAAGTATAAGAGAATTCATGTTTCAAAACATAAGTCAAAACAATACAAAGATTCTCATCTTTTCAATAATTCTAACAAGTAGTGGTCAATTTCTCAAAGCATTTCTGAAATTACTTCAATTATCACATTTAGCATTTAAATCATGATGATATCCCCCTCTCCAATTCTCAACCATCATAAAATTTCATATAAAATAAGAAGATTCTTGACTCATTCTTTAAATTATGTAATTTAGGAATCCATAACTTCCAAATCAAGGAGTAACACAATGGAAGAGGGAAAAGATTCGATAATTATGCTCTCAATTCATATTTCAAGGATTCAACACAATCTTACATATATACTAGTCAAATCACTTTCAAGGTAAGGCCTTAAGACCAAAATAATATTATCAAAGGCTTCAAAAACATGATTCTAATTGTAAATCCAAAACCATTTTTTGTAAATTCGTGATTTCTAAACCTTTAACATGATTAAGAAGAGTTTACTATGTCCATGTAGTTTTAGGAAAATCCCACGTACCTTATATCACAAGGTTTGAAGAATAGAACTCGAATCTTGATTTGTTCCTTGGAAATCTTGGACTTAAGGATTGATTTTTCCTTACTTTCTTATTCTTGGAGGAACCCTAGGTTGATTTTTTTTTGAGAGAAAATTGAATAGAAAAGGCAATTGAAGCTTCTTGGGGATGGAATTATATGTTATGGATGGATTTTGGGTGAGGAGAAGTGACCAAAATGCCCCTAGACCCATTAAGAACTGAAATAATGCAACAACAGCTTTAAATTCGAGTCAGGTTTTGTGTCGGGGCGCAGTCGATGCGATGCGTCAAGATCGCGTCGGCTTACTGTCTCACACGAAAAATTCCATACCTTTTCGCTCGGTTATTAGATTTTGGAAAAATTGGTACCGTTGGAAAGATAATTCAATTATCTACAATTTGGTGGGTCTTGAGATGTAAAATTATAGGTGTATCAAAAGTTATACTCATTCAAAGTAGACCCTTGTAGAATCTAATATCCAATTTTGGATGAATGAATGGTTCTTAGCTCAACTTTGCTTTAGGCCTTTTCTATGAATACTTTTCACCTCATAATAACTTAATATACTAGGAGCTAGGAGAAAGATCATGACACATGAATTTAAATATAAACCATGGAATTAGAGAGTACGCACGTAGGAATGATGGTTCGCTTTCTAGTTCAAAAATATGGGTGTTACAGACCCTAATTTTTTAAATATAAAATTCATTCACTAATTTATCGAGGGATTTTTTTGAAAATATGATTATTTTTCATTAGTGATATTATTTTATTTTATGTTTTCCTTCTTCTTTTTCCTTTCTTATTCTCATATTTAATTTTTAATGCAAATTCTAATAGCCCTGAACCTTTAGGGGCCATGAGCTAAGTTTTTATAAAATAATAAAATATGTAAGCATATAAATCTTAACAGTCCTGAACCTTTAGGAGTTGTGAGGCTTTATTTTATACAACAGCATGCGTAAAATAATTATTTCTCTCTCTCTCTCTTTCTTTCTAAGTTATTTTATTTCTTTCTCTAGCATACTTCGCTGTATTTTCTCCCAAAATCATAGTTGAAATTGTATAGGGGTCTGTCATTGCAAAATTCTCAATAAAGTTGGTCTAATAAGTGTCATCTATTAAAATAAATGTTGACGCTCATATTTCTCTTCTTATTTTTAATAAAATCTTTGTTGCATTTGAGTCAAATTTAGTGGTTGCATTAACTCTCACGAGTCAAATTAAAATGTTCAAAACTTAGTGAATTAAGTTCTGCTGAGAGCCTATACATTTCCTAACCTTGTATCTTTATCCATAGGTATAATATTTCTTCTCTAATTCATGAAAAGTGACAAAAAGGAGAAAGAGATGGGAATGTACCATTACAAGTTGTAGACTGTACCCCCTGGTAGCTTTGGATATGGTGGAACAAGATGGATTCATTTGATCATGGTAAGATATATAAGTATTTGAGTTTTTTAACAAGCAACATGACAATCAACCTTAGCCGGGAAGTGGTTGATGCATTGCTGACGTTTTGGGATTCGATGAACAATGTGTTTTGCTTCTCGAATTTTGAGTTGACTCCAACTTTAGAGGAGACAGTAGCTTATATTGGATATGATTGATGACACTAGTATTACAGAAGCGGCACTCAAAATGGTCCTTTAATTACGACAAAAATCTCATTGTCGTACATTCTTTATGAAGTTACAGCCAGAGTTCGAGCATAATCGGGCCTCTATTCTCAACTATAATGCAACCTCTTTGCTTGATAGTATTTTTTTTTATCTTCTTGTAGAAGAGACTCGTTTGGCCTCTCTTCTCTGTTCCCCTTCTAATTCCTTTATTTCTTACAAGGTGAAATATCGTGACTTGTCTACTATTGATTGTTTCAATTGTCTTGATAAGGGTCATTATGCTTCTCATTGCCGCAACCAGAGAGGTTCTACTACCAAATTATTTTGTCGATATTGCAAGAAAAATGGTCATATGATAGAAAATTATCAAATTCGTCTACCAAGTTCTAGCCATTCAACCACTTCTAAAGCCTTTATAACTACTGCTAATCCTCTTAATGGTTCTTCTTCTTCTTTACCTACTGACCTCATCCAGCAGATCATCCAAGGTCTTCATACTGTAGGTTTTGGTAAGCCTAAGTCAACTACTCCTTGGATTATTGATTCGGGTGCCACCCATCTTATAACTGGTGACTTGACAACCTTTTGTTTATCGAATCCTGCTTCGGTCCTTGTAACTATCACTGTTGTCGTCGGTGGAATGAATCTTGACATTCAGAGAAGGGCATTTTATGGTTTATCTTCCCTGATTCTCCTCCTCTAGTCTTATCTAATGTTTTTTATGTCCCTAAATTATCTACTAAATTTGATTTTTGTTAATCAGCCTGTTAACAAATATTTCTTAGTTTATTTCCCACCTAATGGTTGTCTTATTCAGGATCTGAGAATCGAGAAGGTGATTAGTCGGGGTCGTAGATAAGGAGAACTCTTCATTTTAGATTTGGGCTCATCCTCCAACTCCCATAAGTGTTTTCTTTCTCCATCTTCTCAGGAGGTCAACTCCGCCAATGCTCTTTGGAAACTGTGGCATAGGCGCTTGGAACATCCTCATACTTAGAGTCTCAAGTCCTTGTTTTCTTCTGGTGATTTAGTGTCTAAGATAGATTTCAAGAATAATGTCATTATTGATTGTGAATCTTGTTCTTTTGCAAAATCACATTTCTTGCCATTTAATAAAAGTATTCATCATACTACTTCTCCCTTTTGACTTGTTCACTTTGATGTTTGAGGTCCTGCGAGCTCTAAGTCTCTCTATGGAAATTTTTATTATTTTATATTTATAGATTATGTATCCCGATTTACATGGATTTACTTTCTTAAACACAAATCAAAGGTATTTAAGGTCTTTAAGTATTTTTATGCCATGGTTCGTACTAAGTTTGAGAAAAATATAAAGATCCTTCGCATGGACTCAGACGATGAATACATCTCTAAAGATTTTTGGCATTTCTTGGCTACTGAAGGTGTCATTCATCAGAAAACTTGTCCTCACCGGTCTTAGCAGAATAGTGTTGCTGAGTGGAAGCATCGCCATATTATTGAAACAACCTATGCTCTTCGACTTCATGCCAATTTTCCACAATTATTTTGGGCTGATAGTTTCCATACGGTTGTGTATTTCACTAATCGGATGCCTACTAAGTTTCTCCAAAATGAGTCCCCTTTATAGAAGTTTTTTGATACTAAGCCTTTGTACAACACTTTCCGTGTTCTTGGACGTACGTGTTATGTGCTTCTTCTGAGATCTAAGTACTTTAAGGTCGGCAAATATAATTTATTCATAATAGTTAAAGGTAAGTATATGTTGATTAAAGTGACTATGCTTGAACCACGGGACTCGAGAGGTGACTCATACCTTTCCCGCGATCAACAGAATTTCTTACCTGATCTTCTATTTTCAAAGACAAACAAAGAGACATTTTCTTTAGATTAGGGATTCAATAAGATGACTTGGACACCATAACTCAATTCTAAGTGACGACTCTGAAAATAAATAAACTAATCCCTATTCAAAATAGTCAATTTAATTGGAAAAACCCTTCAGCCCTTGCACAAAAAAGGGGTGTGACAATATTTACGTTCTAACTATAACCTAACTGGACTTAAATAATTCTAAAAGGTGCAAACAATGAGGAAAAATCCATTCGAGTCCCCATAAGCCCGGTGGATGCAAACAAGAAAGAGAGTATCGATAATCATAACATTTAGTGAACGCGATTCCATTTAAATCATAATGTCAGACTTGAATCGGAACTAAAAAGCGATATCTCCATAGTAATTTCCTAAACAAATCATAAATTATGTACTCGAACTGGAACTAGAGTATCGTACCATCATAGCAAAGTATCACGCATGAATCACAATTTCTCGGACTTGAACTAAAACTAGTAAACAAGTAGAAGCTCAACGTTTAACTAAAGGTCAAGAAGGTGTCTAAATCATCCTAAGAGTCAATAATTATTCTAGGGTGGTTAAAAAAGACCTCCCATGTCTAGAAGAGGCTAATCTAGATATTTGACCTAAAAGAGGACCGACGGGCCATTTATTAATTTTGAAAATTAATACTAAGATAAATTTCTACCCAAAACTAGTCCAAGTCTCGAATGTTCCATCACTAAATATTAAATAAGTCCAAACTAGGCTTGAAATAATAACTAAAATGCAAGGAGGAAGAATGAACACTAACTCTACCTAAAACGTCTATCTAAGTGGCAAAATAATCCAAAAGTCTCTAAGCAAATAGCCAAGTCGTAAAACCCTACCCATCCCTAGCATAATATCATACCAATATTACAATAAGGCTTAATCTAAGAGTGAAGTACTCCTAGCCTACCTGGGTCACATCGAAAGCTTGATAACGTTCACTAAATTAAAGTTTTTTTCTTTCGAACATCCTCCGCACGACGCCATGATATCAAAATAATAATCTATGTGTTACATGAGAATAACAATACTCATATTGTTTAAAAATTCTCTGGTTCCCAAATTAATCTAAAATCCAACGTGAGGCCCACTTATGAAATCACGACTTTAAAATCGTTAAAATGTCCCACTAAGTTCAAGGATCAATTACTATCAAAAGTAAGTACGAGCATAAACGAGCTCTAAATCAGTCTGTATAGTAAAACTAATAAAGAGTATAATGGAAATATATAGAAATATCGATGAGGAAATGACCAAAATAATGTTCTCAAATCACCCTGGATGTCCAAAATCGATCTCCACACTTTCTTAGATCTGTAAGGTATTTAATGGACTTGTAATTTGTGTAAGTTACCCTATATAAAATTAGATTTTAAACCAGAAATCAGTTGTAACTCCTAAAAGTAAAGAGCTAGATAGAAAATGGTAAATTAAAATTGTTAAACAAATGTTGGGTGTCTGAACAAAAGTCCCACATTAGTATCTTAAAAGATTGGGACACTACTTATAAGGTGTAGGATCTCTTAACTTTCATGACGTAAGTCTACACCCTAGACGAGAAACGGTGCTTAGAACCACAAGTGATCTCAAGCTAACCCTTGATATTGCATATCTAAGCATAATATGGAAACCTGAAGTAAAAGTTATAAAAATCATACTAAAATAAATTTCAAAGATAAGTCTATTACAACTTAATACATTGACTATGTCTGAAAGCCTCTACTAAAAAAATGAGTTGTTGGGACAAGACCCAGCTAATTCAATTACAAAATACTAGAATGACTGAAATAAGGATTGAAATGACTAAATGTTGTCTCCTATTGAGGAGGACTCACCAACTGTTGAACTATGTACTACTACTCTCCAGCCGCGAGTCTGAGAATTATTGCTCGTATCTACATGGCATAAAAAAATATAGGCAAGAGAGGTATGTGATCAGTACAGGGAAGGTATTGAGTATGTAGGAACAAAAATAAAAGATTGAAATCACATTTTTATCATAAGTTGTGAGAGGGATGAGAATGAGTCTTTCAATAACTATATAAATATCAAATGAGAGAAAATGAAATTAAAGACAATAAATAAGTATTTTGAAAAGTCAATTTGTATTTGAAATCATATATCTAAAAAGATGCATATCTAAAATCATGCTATCTGAAAACATATTGGGTTCAAATTAAGTCACGTATCTTAATGAAGTAAAATATGATAGGTGGGAGTTTATTATAATCGACATACGTCACTTGAGCTAATGATGTCAAACGTCTAACCCAGTTGGGAGGGTTGCCTAATACCATGCCAGAGTATACGACCTATCAATCTATGTGTGGATCTGCTAAGTGAGCCTCTTAAGGCAAAGGTCAACCAACATTGCGGTGAAATTATACTCCTAGGGTAGCACGTAGTTATGGAATTTGAGTTTTCTATACTTGTATCCGCTCGTTGCTACATAATCCTCCCTAAACATAATATTTATATAGATCATGACATATCTATTAAGCTTATCTAAAATCTCCTCATGAGTCTTGCTAAAAAAATTATCTTTTTAAAACATATGTTTTTGTGAGACTATGCTTAAGTGTGTGAGGTGATGCTCAAATCTTTCTTTTTAAAATCATATAACATATCTATAAATCAGCTCATAGCCCCAATCATAAAAAAACTTGCTAAAGCATGAATAACTTTATATATGCTAAAATAAGGTTTGTAACTTCATAAAATAATTCTTTGAGAAAATACTCTATTTCACCCTTGAACTATACCTAAAACGGTTGAGACTAACCTCAAATTAAAGGGGGTTCTATTACCCCCTGAACTAATTAAAAGTGTAATTTTGACACCCTTAGTGTTAGGTTGTGAAGCCTGATTAATATGTGACATGCTATTATTTATTAATGTTTACGTTGTACCTTTTATTCTTATTCTCTGTGTAATTGTACATACTCCAAGTCATTAATATAAATAGCCCGTTCACCATGGAGGTTACCCACGGGTATTACCATGAAATTACCTATCTCTTTCTCTCCTCAAGAACTCTCTCAAGTTTTCTTCATCCTCTCCATAGATTTAGTATGTGTGAACTGCTAATCGATCCTAACAACTAGTATCAGAGGTTGGGAGATTCATCACGATCTCTGAAGATGGAAGGATCGAAGTTTGGAATCGAAAAGTTTGATGGATCTGATTTTGGTTTGTGGAAGATGCAGATCGAATATTATCTGTACCAAAAAGATCTTTATGAACCCTTGACCGAGGTAAAGCCAGAGTCCATGAAGGAGGAGAACTTGAAGCTCAAGGATCGGCAGGCTCTAGTGTTGATCCGGTTGACTTTGTTGAGAAATGTGGTGTTCAACATCGTCAAGGATAAAACCACATCCGATCAGTTGAAGGCACTATCAAATATGTACGAAAATCCATTTATGATGAACTAGGTATATTTGATGCGTAGATTGTTTAATTTATAGATGCCTGAGAATGAATCTGTTGTTGATCATATAAACGAGTTCAATGCGATTGTTAGTCAACTATGTTCTATGGATATTAATTTTGAAGATGAAATTAAAGCACTGATTTTGATGTCATCTCTGCCCGAATCTTGGGATACTGTTGTTGCTGCGATTAGCAGTTCCCGTGGATCTGAGAAACTGAAGTTTGATAAAATCTGAGATGTCGTTCTTAGAGAAAACATTCACAAACAAGAAATTGGGGAATCCTTTGGTAGTGCTCTGAGTGTTGACCGATGGAGGAGAGACCAATCGAGGGGTTAGAATACACATAACAGATCAAAATCGTACAATCATGGAAAATCTCCACAAAAATCCAACGTGATATGTTGGAATTATGGATAGAAAGGACACTTTCAGACAGAGTGTAAGAAACCTAGAAGAAAAAGAATTGAAAATCTGGAGATGATAATGATTCTGTTAATTCAGCAAAAGATATTGAGGATGCTCTAATCCTTAGTGTGGACAGCCCGGTTGAATCATGGATATTGGATTCTGGTGTATCTTTTCATTCATCTCCTAGCAAGGAATTTTACCAAAACTTCAAGTCTAGAAATTTTGGAAAGGTGTATCTTGCTGACAACAAGCCATTAGCGATTGAAGAAAAGGGGGATGTCTGTATAAAAACTCCAGAAGGAAACTAGTAGACATTAGAGGATGTTAGATATATTCCTGGTCTCAAGAAGAATCTGATATCTGTTGGACAGTTGGATAGCACAGGCTACGTAGCAGAGTTTGGGAAAGGTTCGTGGAAGATTGTGAATGGTGCTATGGTTGTAGCACGTGGCACAAAATCTAGAACTTTGTACACCACTGCAGGGTGTATTATTGCTGAGGGTGCTTTCGGTTCATGTCTGTGGCACAACAGACTTGGACACATGAGTGCCAAAAGAATGAAGATGCTGGCTGCAAAAGGTGCTTTAGAGGGGTGAAATATATTGATATGGGTCTTTGTGAGAGTTATGTTATGGGTAAACAGAAGAGAGTAAGCTTCACGAAGACTGCAAGAGAGCCAAAACAAGTACGGCTGGAAATGGTCTATACAGATGTTTGGGGACCATCTCCTAGTTCATCACTTGGTGGATTCAGATTCTATGCCACCTTCATTGATGATTTTAGCAGAAAGGTATGGGTTTACTTCTTGAAACATAAGTCAGATGTGTTTGCTACTTTCAAGAGGTGGAAAGTTGAAGTTAAAAATCAGACTGAATTAAAAATTAATTGCCTGAGGTCTAATAACGGAAGAGAATATAACAAGTCAAAATTCAAACAATTCTGTGCAACTAAGGGAATTAGATTGATGTGGACAGTTCCCAGGAAGGCAAGGCAGAATGGAGTTGTTGAAAGGACGAATAGAACATTGAATGAGCATGCAAGGAACATGAGGATACACTATGGGCTTCCTAACACGTTTTGGGCAGATACTGTGAGCACAAATGCATACTTGATCAACAGGGGACCATCAGTTCCTCTGCAGTTCAAGATTCCTAAAAAAGAATGGACAAGAAAAGAGCTCAAGTATTCTCACTTAAGAACCTTTGGTTGCACTACTTATGTTCATGATGATCCAGAAAAGAGAGATAAGCTTAATGCTAAAGCTATAAAGTGCTACTTTATAGGTTATGATTCTGACATGTTCAGGTACAGGTTTTGGGATGATAGGAACAAGACGATCCTAAGACATTGTGATGTGACATTTGATGAAAATGTCTTATACAAGGACAGAGAGCAAAAGGTTCAAGAAACTACAAAGCAAGTGGGAGTTGAGCTTGAGTTGCCGAAGAGTACACCCAAAGATGTTACAGTAGATACTCAACAAACTCCACAGACTGTCGTTGAGGAACTAGGGGTGGAACAAATGACACTAGAGTAGGCTGAGAGGAGATCATCCAGGACCATTAGAGCACCAGAGAGGTATTCACCATCATTACATTATTTGTTACTGACTGATAAAGGAGAACCAGAGTCTGTTGCTGAGGCCCTGCAGGTGGAAGATTCAATCAAGTAGGAGCAAGCCATGGATGATGAGATAAGCTCACTTGAGAAGAATAACACGTGGATGTTGAATGAGTTAAATGCAGGGAAGAGAGCCTTGTTGAACAAGTGGGTGCTCAGAATCAAGGCAGAACCAGATGACAAAAAAAGGTTCAGGGCTCAGTTGGTAGTTAAAGGATATTCACAAAGGAAAGGTATTGATTATGTTGAAATATTTTCTCCTATTATGAAATTAACTACTATCCAAATTTTATTGAGCATTGTTGCATCAGAGAATTTGCATCTTGAGCAAATGGATGTAAAGACTGTGTTTTTACATGGAGATTTGGACAAGGAAATCTATATGCAGAAGCCAGAGGGGCTTGTAGTTCTAGGCAAGGAACACATGGTATGCAAGCTTAAAAGGAGCTTGTATAGGCTGAAGCAAGCACCTAGACAATTGTACAAGAAGTTTGACTCCTTTATGAGAAAGAGTGACTTCCGCAAGAGTGAAAAGGATCAGTGTTGCTACTTCAAGAAATACACTGATTCTTATGTATTTTTACTCTTGTATGTAGATGATATGTTTATTGCAGGATCCAGTATGAAGGATATAAACTCTCTGAAGGAAAGCCTGTCTTCTGAGTTTGAGATGAAAGATTTAGGTGCAGTGAAGCAGATTCTTGGGATGAGGACTTCTCGAGATAGATCTGCTGGAACTTTGAATCTATCCCAAGATCAGTATGTCGAGAAGGTGCTGACTAGATTCAGAGTTAATGATGCTAAACCCAGGACTACTCCATTGGCAAATCACATAAAATTGTCAAAGTAGCAGTCACCGAAGACAGCTCAGGAGCGGGACACATCGCACTTGTTCCTTATTCTTTTGTAGTTGGGAGTCTAATGTATGCTATGGTCTACACTAGACCTGACATAGCATATGCAGTGGGAGTTGTTAGCAGGTACATGGCAAACCTTGGGAAAGAGCATTGGGAAACTATGAAGTGGCTTCTAAAATATCTGAAAGGTACATCAAGTACTTCACTTTGTTTTGGCAATGGTGAAGTGATTCTGCAAGGTTTTGTTGATGCTGATCTTAGTGGGGATGTGGAATCAAGCATGAGCACTTCTGAATATATTTAAATCGTAGGTGGTACAGTAGTAAGTTGGATGTCCAGGCTTCAAAAGTGTGTTGCTCTTTTATCTACTGAGGCTGAGTATGTGGCAATAGCTGAAGCTGGAAAAGAGATGATATGGCTGGCAGATTATCTAGAAGAACTGGTCGAGAAGCAACTTAAGAAGATTCTTTACACAGATAGCCAGAGTTCTATACAGTTGGTGAAGACCCTGGTCTATCATTCGAAGATGAAGCATATTAGAAAACGGCACCATTTCACTCGCAGGACAGTGGAAGAAGGAGATATGTGTTTAGAAAAGATAGAGGGTGTAAAGAATCCAGCCGACATGTTGACTAAATGTGTTGATGTTGGTAAACTAAGGTTGTGCAAAACCTTAGTTGGCTTTCTGTAGTTGTGTCTACAGATGTTGCGGTGTGGCGAAAATATTGATGATGGAGGGATATTTTTTTAATTTTTTGAGAATGTAATTCTTGGATGACAGAGTCAAACTCCAAGTGGGAGAATTTTTAGGTTGTGGAGCCTGATTAATATATGACGTACTATTATATATTAATGTTTATGTGATTCATTAATATAAATAGCACATCCTCCGTAGAGGTTACCCACGATTGTTACCATAAAATTACCTCTCTCTCTCTCTCTCCTCAAGAACTCACTCAAGTTTTCTTTATCCTCTCCATATATTTAGTGTGTGTGAACTTCTAATCGATCCTAACACTTTGTGCCTACGTGGCCCATACATAGCACAACACACTGAAGGATCCACGTAGGCACACGTGTGTACCACGTAGACACTAATGGTGTCAAAATTACACTTTTAAATAGTTCAGAGGGTTAATAGGACCCCCTTTAAGTTGAGGTGTGTCTCATCCATTTTGGATATAGTTCAAGGGTGAAATAAGGTATTTTCTCTAACTCTTCTATGGATTTATATTATTCTCAAAATTTCACAATAGTTGGAGGACTCTTAAATGACGCTTTAAAAATATAAGCTTCAAGAATACTCAAACTATGTAATGAGTGGCATATAGTGATTTTGGTTTTTGGACTTCAGTTACTATAAAATACTCAAAATTTGTGATGAGTTGCACACAGTGAACTTCAATGACCCAAGTCTTTGGACTGGCTAAGCCTACCAACAAACATAAAAACACCATCGTGTAGATGGAGACTGTGTGTATCGACAATGATGTTCTAATTTTTCTTCATCTAAACATATACTACTTCCGTAATTTTAAACAACATAGCTTTGATACCAATTGTAGGGGGTGCGGATAACTTGGGTAACTTAAATATATCTATTATAGCTCTAATGGATCTATTTTTATTTGTGCGTGGATATTTCTTAACTTCTCTAAATATTTTAATTTTATTAATGTTCATATCTTCGAGGTGATTAGATGGTATTTGATTAAATGCTTTACTGTAATATTCTTTAGTTTTTTCTCTTAGTCTTTGTAATTTTTGTATATTATTTTGAAGGTATTCTAAATATTCTATATCTTTTGTGCTAAAATATTCAATTAAATTCTCTTTCATAAGTATCTTTGTTACTCTTATTTCTTCCATTTCTTGTCTCCAATATTTTAAATACTCATAGTCTATCATTTTATCCTAAAGTAGTTGTAATACTGCAAATTTCTTTGTAATAATTTATTCTAATTGTACTATATCTGATATTAAATTCTAGGTTACCTATTTCGTTAATTATCTTGTTTTTTTCGTCTGTGAATAATTTTATGTCTAAATCATATTCTAAACTGTCTTTTATTTTTAGTTGTTTTATGATTTTATCTATCCAAATTAATCTTTCTTTTAATTGTTCTCTGCCTCTTCTAAGATGGTTTCTATAATTAATTTCTTCTTATGACCAACTTTATGTTTTTCTAACTCTTTGAATATATTCTAGCATTCTTAATCTGTATAATATCCATCTGAATAATAACTATCTGAAATATTTCTACCATAGAAATCTATATTTTCTAACTCATCTTCTATCCAATTAGTACTTAGTAACTCATCTTCAAAATCAAATATTTTTTCCCATATTATTTTCTTTATGTCTTCTAATTCTAAGTCTTTTATGATATATAAAACAAGTATCTTAGTTTCATCAGATATATAACTTGTCATATTATTCAT
>NC_061115.1:211584015-211586005 GCF_002878395.1 Capsicum annuum | reverse complement strand
AGAATTAGAAGACATAAAGAAAATAATATGGGAAAAAATATTATTTTCTTTATGTCTTCTAATTCTAAGTCTTTTATGATATATAAAACAAGTATCTTAGTTTCATCAGATATATAACTTGTCATATTATTCATATTATGCTTAGGTTTCTACGAATAACTTGGATAACTAGGAATTGAATTCTAGTAATTAAATGCTTTATCATAGTATTTATTAATTGTTTGTTTTAATCTTAATAATTCTTGTATACTTTCATTAAAGAATTCTATATATTTCATATCCTTAGTTCTCATATATTTTTCTAGATTGGTTTCCATTAGTTTTTCTACTAATTGTATATTTTTCATATCCATTTTCGAATATTCTAAATATACGTAATTTATCATGGTTGATGTGTAGGCTTGGTATGTAGGTATTTGTAAGAGTAGGTAGGTAGGTGTGGTATGTAATTTATTCTAATCATAAAATATTTATCAAATATTTTTTCCAATATCATTTTTCTTATATCTACAATTTCTATATCCCTAAGTACATACAAAACAAGTATTTTAAATTTATCTACCATTTCGTCAGATAAATAAGTATTCATTTTTCATATGATGTTTTTTTCAAAATATTCCCTTCAATCATACACATAACAAAATATGATCATTTTAGATTACTATATACTAGATTATTCTTAAATAACATGTTCTTCGGTCACTATTAGCATGGTAATCTGGATACTTTTCCCTTAAACAGCGCCTCTACTCTGGCTACTCCCCTATCACGGTTTTCTTGCCTCACCGGTTTCACCTTTAGGATGGCATAGTTCTTAGGATTTTTCTCCTTTACCACTTTGCTAATAAACTTCTTAATATGCTAGTTTTCGAATAATTCTACTATAAAGTAACTAACATGAACTTATTTTATCATATCATGATTGTTAGGAATTTATAAATTTAACTATTCATAATCATAAATATAAATACCTGTTCTGGTAAATCTGATAATTCTAGATTTTCCATAGTTGTTTGATGATTCATAGCTTTTCCTTGGAAATATACCTGTTTTTATTAAATAATTCGAAAGTTTTGTGTACAAAAGAGGGTTTTGCTTCAACTCATGAAGACTTTTTTGTATATATTGTTTTTCTAATAATTCATCTATATGCATTTTAAATTCTTTTAAATCGTCAAAATTATATGTTAATGGTTTTTGAGTTATTATGTTATTTTTATCTATTAATTCAATTTCTATAGTAGTTTTATATTTTTCCCATCCTTTTAATGGATCTTCACTGTTAGTTGTCTTAATTTTTTTCTTTATTATTTCTACCTTATCTTTGAAAATATAGTTATTTCTTTTTTATTTATCGAAAATACAACTAGTTCTATTGCGTCTTCTGTATTTTTTATATTTTCTAACTTTTGTGTAATTTTTTTGCTTCCTTTTATCTAATTATTTTTCTTTCTTATTTTATTAATAACTCTTTTTGCTCTTACTTTTTGTTTACATAGTGTTGTAAACCACCAATCTGTTTTAGTTATTATATGTGGGTATAATTTATCTAAAAATGGCATTCCTAAAAGCATATCTTTGATGTTAATTCATGATTATAGATTTCTTCTATTGTTATTATTTTATACCATATGTGTATTTTTACATTCTTAGCTTTATATGTAATTAAACTTCCTGTATTATTAAATCCTTTGACTACTATTGGTACTTTTAACTTATCCCATTTACCTTTTGGTAAACAGTTGTATATGCATAAGTTTGCTTCTGCTCCTGTATCTATCATAGGTGTATAATACCTATTATAATATCCTTCTACTATTATTTTTACAAGTACATATATTTTCATGTCATATCAAAGTTCTTTTTATGAATAATTTCTCTTTATTATATGTTATAGATAATTGTGTATGTTCTATATTGTATGGTTTTACTTGTTCTAACCATTTTATTCCTAATATTATATCTGCTTTTTGCATTTCTTCTTTTATTT
>NC_061115.1:211470332-211581015 GCF_002878395.1 Capsicum annuum | reverse complement strand
ATATAAACAGATACATTAGATGAAATTTGATCATTGTATTCATACATCTTTGATACTAGATACATATATATTTGATACCAGATACATTTATTTGGATATATCGTATAAGATTGATAATAGGTGCATATAATTAATGAATTCATTATTTAAAAAAATAATAAAATAAAATTAATCAACTTACACAATCAAGATACATGTTTCCATTAATTCCTTAATTTTTGTCTTATATTAAGAGATTTGTTAACAAAAATATCTTCAGTTACCAAAATAGTTGTGCATATATATGAGATAGATGGACTTGTGCGATAAAATGATGTATCCCGATACTTTTTAATGATAGAAAGTATAGTTTACTAGTAGTTAGAGGGAGTAATTAGCTCCTATATTAGTGGATTTTGTGTTGTTTAGTCATATAATTAATCATTAGTGTAATTTAATTTATTATAATCGATTAATTATTGTTTATTATAAATTCTATAAAATAAAATTACTTGTAATTACATTAAATTACTTATTTGTGCAGAATACATCAAATCAAGTAGTAGTAATAGAAAAGTGACAAGATTTTTTTTTAAAATATGACTAATCGAAAAGTGATGCAATGTGTAGTTCAAAACGTGATTATATATACATGTTTTTATTGAATATTAAATATCAAATTTAGTGCAAAGTTTAAATAAGAAATTGTAGAAATACTTAGCACCTCAACATGTTATAATAGTGTTCTAGTAATATTTACTGTTACGATCCAAATTAACGGACCATACGAGCACCAACGCTATCCTACGTAGCTAGGAGAACCCTTATTACCCAACAAAAAATATGTAAAGACTGATGTATTTTTAGGATAATACTGAATTAAATATAACAAAGTAAATTAAATACCAATAAATAAACTTTTTAAAAACTTCTTACAACTGTCTTTCACTACCCCAAGACATGGTCAGACATGTACAAAAGCTACCTATTACAGAATAAACTGACAATAAAAAAAAAATAACACAAAGACTCTAGCATCTTTCAGAAAGGAATTGTAAAAGTTAGTGTTGAATATCTTCATTCATCTGGTAACTGTAAACTAACCGCATCCATTCTACACCCCAAAAAGGAATGTAGAAGAGTAGGGTCAGTACAAACACATGTATTGATAGCCATCATCGACCGATCAGTGTTAGTCCACATAATCATAAAATAGAATCAAAGAAAATAAATAATGACTTATTAAATAAAATATAATTTAACTAAGGTTTTAATATCACTATAACACTTTTCATAAATAATTTATAATTTCCTAGCTCTATTAATGAGATTTTAGTTACTTCTAGCATAGTCTAGCTTCATTAATTCACATAATCCACCACAATGCAACAATAAACCATCACCATCACCATCACCTCTTTATTTACATTACCTTTTCCATTACCCACATCTATAGGATCAACCAAGTAATTATAAACAACTCATACTAAACTCTCGGGCTAAGAACCAAATACTTTTTTTTATAATAGTAAAGAATAATAACTAGCTAATCGGGTAAGATACGATTACAACAAGTATAAATGAAGCAAGTTGACCAATATATAGAAAGTAAGTACGAGTTTCACTTTTCCCAGCACAAGGATACATCAAGTAGGAACTACAAGTCAACTTATATCTCAGTAACACACACTAGAGAACTTAAGTCTCAATACAAAACTTTATACATACTTTTGAAATGGATTAATTTAATTATTGATACTTTGAGATCATTTTTTCAGGATTGGTCATTGGATTCATCAGTTTGTATCTGTCATGATCCGAACTGAGGCCCTGGCTGCAATGACATCTTGAACCATGAAGGCTGAGAAACCCCTTAGTGTGTGATCATAAGAATAATTCATTTGATATAAAAAAGCGGAAAATAAATTGAAAACATGAGAATCCCATAATCAAGATTAACACTTCATGACAACAATCTATACGAAAATCAAATTCAATCAAAAACAATCTAGGAAGCCTCTATTGAACTGAAAACACTAGTATGTCTAGGCTGGGATAAGGCCCCCGTCTGGATCATAAAACACTGAAACTAGCATATGGATAAGATGCCTTCTGAAGTATGGGAGGGTCACCAAGTTTGGAAGTCTGGGTATAGTCTAATGTAGAACTGGGCTATGGAACTCAGCCTCAGAACCTATAGGAAAAGGTGTTAATAATTGGTAAGTACTGGTATAGAGGGCAATGGAAAAATATAACATATAATTTTGTGTAACATAATTGAGAGCATTATGAAAACAGTCTAGCGCACACACACACACACACACACACACACACACACACACACACATATATATATAAGCACATGGTCATAATTAAAGAATTTCAAATCATTCATGTGACAACACAGAGACAATACTCTTTGTTTTACTTCTGAGCTAGCTGGACACTCTATATTCGTACCAATCTACGGGATATATGGAATTCGCCCTTAACTTGGAGGCTAAGACCCTAATTCGAGTGCCGCGAGAATTGGGGTACATAATTCATAATACATCAAAGGGTAGTCGCCAGCGTACAATCTATATTTCAGGACATAATAAACTCACGTCAGCAAAATATAGTTTTAGAAAATGAGTTATCTAAACTCGTGCATTCTTTGGGTAACCATCTAACTCTATTGGAGCCTATTTTTATCCTTTTAAAACATGAATCTTATTTAAGACATTCTTTTCTTTCATGTTAAGGGCATTCCATAATAAGTATCGTCATAACTAGACTTGCAAGTCATGTCGTATCTCATCAAATCCTTAACTCTTTCATTAAAAATCATGTTAATGATCACCAAAAAGGTTCAACATCACAAGAGAATTCTCATTTCAAATAACCTATGGAGCTTATGCAAAATATTCTTTTTTCAAGACTTAACATATGGTGACCAAATATTACATAAAAACGCATGCAACTCTTTCATTTAACATAATGAGCATTTATAATTAATAAAGAGCGCTCTCATTTGGTCATTAAATAATTTCAATCCATAATGATAGTAAAACATTTAAACTCAATTTTTATTCATGCATTTGAACAACGCATACATGTTAAGAGAATAAATCTCACCATGCAAAGGGAAATTTCATAAACCACGTTCATCTTTCACTTTTTGGAACCCACTTCATATGTGGACATGATTATGACTAAAATTAATAAAAAAACATCATAATAATTACACACTTTTATCAAAATGGTTTTATAATATGTGCTCTTCAATGATTTCCACAACTTTGTACATATACATAATTATAGATCTTTAAAACTTGTTACAATGATAAACTTATTCCCATAAGATTTAAGACAGTCCCTCACATACCTTTATAACGATGAAAATATAGGAAAATTTGACCCTTGAAGCTTAAAAATTCCCAACCCTTGATAGTTTTCTCCTCTCTTATTTTTAAATGACTGTTTAGGGATTTTTAGAGTTGATATAACATTTATGGGATGTTTTAAATCGAGGGGAATAAGTTTAATGGGGAAAAGACCAATAAAAACCCCTTGGACTTTAAATAAAATCATAGGAAAACACAACCTCTATGGCATGGGGCTATTGAAGAGGCTATCCTCCGATTCGCGGACCCTATCACGACATCGCCCTCAGCGATATACGGGGGATCGCAGAGGCTTACTACCTCCGTGTTCCAAAACTGCCCTAAACCCCATTCAAAAATTTCAAAATTCTTCCAAATAAATCTTTTAGCATCCTTGAACATAATTTGAGTCAAAAATTTATATTTCAAGCATGGTAAGACCAAAAATAAAATACCAAAAATTTAAGGATGTTACATTATCCCTCCCTTTGGGATCATTCATCCTCATATGAATATTTGGATCCCATTAAGCATAATTTAAGGTGTTACAAGAACTAAAATGAGTAAGATAAGGTCAACACCATCCATATCATCATCTGCGGATTCAAAATGTGATGGATATCTTCTGCACATATAATTCTCCGACTCTCAAGTATTTTTCTCAATTTTATGATTTTTCCACAACACTTTTACCAAAGCTATCTCTTTACTTATCAAATTCCAAACTTGATGATCTAAAATAGTTATGGGCTCTTTCTCATATGATAAAGAATATCATACACCAATATCCTCTACAAGAAACACAAGAGAATAATCTCCAATACACTTCTTAAGCATTGACGCAAAAAATACAGGATGAACTGAAGCTAAACATGTGGTAACTCTAACTCATAAGAAACTCCACCAAACCTTCTCATAATCTAGTAAGGACCTATGTTGCGGGAATAGAGCTTTCCTTTCTTCCTGAATATCATAACTCTCTTCATAGGGGATATTTTTAGGAACACTCAATCATCAACCTTAAGCTCTAACTCCCTTCTTTTAACATCGTTATAGGACTTATGGTGACTTTAGGATTTCTTAAGATGCTCTATAATGACTTTCACTTTCTTCATCACCTGATGAACAAGGTCAGTCCCAAACAAACGGGTTTTACCCACTTCATACCAACCAATCAACGACTGATATTGAGTGAATTTATGCATTCTAGTGCTACTATTCTAGCTTATTTAGCCTTGTTTTAAGGATGATTCTTATGATATATGTATTAATAATGATATAAATTAGAAATTATGTGTCCAATTATGTGTTTATAATTTTTAATGGTGGTTTCACATGAGTTTTGATTTAATTTGAGCATTTAGAAGTCAACCGAGAAAACTAGTGTAACTAGCTTGAGCTAGGTATTTTTCTAGTCTCTTGTGTTGGGTTCTAATGTGTTTTAATGAGTTACTAAGGTTATTATGTATTTATATGTAAAACAACTTAGTTATAATGTTCAAGGGTCAATTGAACCAAGAAAAGAGTCAAAACAATGAGTTAAAGCTCAATGTGAGTTTAGCCTATGCTTAGCTCGTGTTTCTAGTTCATCGATGATGATGTTGTGTTGTTTTGATCTCTTAATTGATTTGTTTAATTCTTTATGATTCTTTTTAAATGGATTATAATGATATATTAAGGATATACAAGCTTCAAATCAAGTGAAAACAACTCAAGAAGGCTCGGAATAGCTCAACAAAAGCACAAGACACAAGCTGGATGCAATTTTGACACCTGTAATGTATTGAGCGCGTACGAAGTATAGGAGAGGCTAATGTATGAGTAAAAAATATTATTAGATTCAGAGGAGGCCCAAGATGCTTACCCATAGGCGCATGTAGCTTATAATGGGGTTTAAGAAGGCTCCGTGACGCGTTGAAATCGTGACTAGCTACTGGAATTTGACAGAATTTTTGACAATTGTAAATTAGCATGTCACCGCGTCGCGCCGACCTCCAAAATCAGGAGAAATCTTCCCAGCTGAAGAAAAACAGCTCAGAAACCCAATCCAAGTCGATTTATGACTTATATACTATAAATATAACATTCCAAACTCCATTTTAATTGTCACACCCCTTTTTCAACTCCAAATGAATTGAATTTTAAGTATGGAAGGGCTTTTATTGTTAAAGTGACAAAAGATTGAAAATATGTTTCGAAAAGAATTATTTACCTTTTTTAACTTAGAGTCTCCACTTGGCTTAAAGCTAGTGTGCCAAGTCACCTTGAAAATCCTTTTTCAAAACAGTTTGACTCTAAAACTGATCCACGAACAGAGATTCTGGCTAAGGAATTCTATTGACCGAGGGGAAGGTGTTAGGCACCCCTCGATCCCATGGTTCAACCACAGTCGCTTGGTGGAACATATCGGCTAATTTGATATTATGAATGTATAAACCACACAAAAAATACACAAAACAATCAATCAAACAATCAAACAAAACAAATCCAAAATTATAATGTCCAGTCCGATAATTACAATCCGAAATAAAAAGGTACTGAAAAGTAAACCTATACTAATCCTAAAAATACACTCCAAAGCTTCACCCGATGCTCTGGGCCTTCATCACGAACATCTTTCGAGTACAAGGTACCTCAGGACATTCCCCGGTAAAATGAATACATCCTCAATTTTATACGTTAAAATAGAAAGAACCATTCAACAAATATCCACACATTCAACAAATCACCATCTTCCATTTCTACAATTTGCCTACCCAAACTTAGTATTTGTCTACCCATTTAACGATCTAAAGCATGATACTATCAATTTCAATAATATCCGACAATGAATCAAAACTAATCAACGTTCAACTTATTCGATTATCAATTTCCCCAAATTTCATTCAAGGTTGCAATATAATAGTTCACGATTACTATTTTCAACAATCCACAACCAAATTACGATCAATCTATCGATATCAATAACAAACCACGATGATCCAAAACATATCAAAATCAACAAAATAAAATCCACACACCATGAATTTACCACACCAAATATCACACAATTACAAATTAATTGAGAATGAGATAAAGAATGGACCTTAATATCACTTTTATTCAATCAAACGGAGGAGCTTTTGTGGCTTTGGAATCTCGACTTAAACTGACTTTGAACAAAACCCTATTTGGTATCGAATTTGACCCCAAAATAGATTTGAAAACCAACAGAGAACATCAAAATGAACAACACCAGCTTGATATCAAAAATAGATGACGAAATCGAGTCCAAATTAATCAAAACCACTGATAAAAATATAAAATCAAAACCTAATTGACCCCAAAATAAATGTCGCGATGGGTCTTTTTTTCGATCAGTTCATTTCTCCTGATGGGTCTATTTTCTGATCAGCCTTTGTGCGTGAGTTTTGTTTCTATATGAACTGAGAGTAGATTTCAATGTCTGTGTGTGAGTGAATCGTCTATTCGTGCATGGGAGTGTATCATGAGATTTTAAAAGTGTGTGCGTGAAATTGTTTATGGTTTTTTCTTCAGTCAATGAAAAACTAGAGGATCATCTGTGTGTTCTTGTGGAGGTAGGTGTGTGTATATGGTGAGAGTGAGTGTGTGTGGAATTATCGAGAAGGATGGTGGTGTACTGTGCCTATGAATGGAATTCTATTTTTTCTCTTCCCTCTTTTCTATTTTGTGAGGTCTATTTTTGTATTCTTTTACTTTCTTCTTGAAAAAGAAATGTGGAAGGGTGGGGTTAAAGGGTAGGGGTATGGGGTGGTGAGGTTGTTGGGATAAAGTTTGTTAGAATAAGGGAATATTAAGGTTTTAATTTGTTAGTGGTTTATTGAAATTTTATTTTTATTTTTTTATATTTTGTGGGGTATAATCACGTGGGTGAGGGTGTATGATAATGTGAGGTAAAAATGAATAAAATTGAACTTGGGAGGAACAAAATTAGGTGTCTACAATATGCCCCCTTTAAATGTAAACATAAAGTGTGTTCGGACAAAGAAGTAGACAACGACACAAAATTTTGTCCTGACCATTATTCAAAAAGAATGAAATAGAATGAAACAGAAGGAAAGAAGGATACCAAGTCTTGACTTTAGACATCATACTCATCCCTAGTTATGAGGGAATCAACCTTATAATTAATTCTCCTAGAGAATAACTCCATACAGAAAATAAAGAGGTAGGGTGACATGGTGTCTCATTGCCTTAACCCTCTTGTAGGTTGAAAGAGGGGGTTATATTCCCATTCATAAGGACAAAAATAGAGGATACGGAGATGCATGAGAGAATGAGTTGAGAGAGACCAGGGGGAAATTGAAGAAGGCCAATGCTTGTCTAATGAAAGGCCATTCAAGTCTTTCAAAGGCATTTTCTAGATCAATTTTCATGATCATGATGGGATTAGAGCCCTTCATTTTCCTGAAGTGATCTAAGTATTCCTAGACAATGATGGCATTAACACAGACCCTCCTTTTAGCAAGAAAACTGGCTTGATTAAGACCAATTATGGTTTGGAGGAGAGGTTTTAATCTATTGGTGATGAGCTTGTACTGAGTATTACACAGTCTAATAGGCCTAAAGTTTTTAAAGGAGGTTATATCTCTGCACTTAGTAATGAGGAAAAGATAGGTGGTGTTGACTACAAGGTCCATCCTCTAAGAGGTAAATGTTGCTCTGCAAAACTCATGGATCAGAGGGGCCATATTGGGCTAATATCTCTGACATATAAAGGGATGCATTCCATCAGGTCCAGGTGCTTTGGTAGGGCCAAAGAAGAAAACAACCCTTTTAATCTCTTCCAGGTTAGGAATAAAATCTAGAAGAGAGTAGGAAGAAGGTTTAAAGGAACCCTGTCTAAAGGGTTTGTTTGGAATATAATGGGAAAGCATGTATGGTCAGAGAAATAGAGAGTTTTGTAGAAAGAGGTGACGGCTTTAGAGATTTTAGAACGTTCAAAGATCCAGTAGCTATGGTCTTAGATGGAGTTGATTCTACTCCTTATTCTTCTATTTAGGGTGGAAGTGTGAAAGAATTTTGTATTCATATCCCCATCAATAAGCCAGTTGATCTTGGATTTTAGTTTCCAGAACTCATTCTCTTGGTCAAGCAAGTAAATAAATTCCTAGGTGAGGGAGACTTCAAGGTTTTAGAGAAAGGGGATGGTGGGGTAGTGAAGGGATTTTTGGATACCTGTTAACCTAGCAAGTATCTATTTCTTTGCTTTAAAGATATTGCCAAAGGTCTTTTTATTCTAGGTTCTAGCTATGCCATCAAAGAGAATGGTTGCATTAGTGAGGTCAACTCTCTCAGGAAAGGAATTGAGGATAAGGCTATTGAAATCAAGGCGATTGCACAACGAGGATTCCACCCTGAAGGGTCTAGGGAGATATTGAGGGGGTCTAGTAAGGCTCAAGAGTAGAGGGGAGTGGTTAGAGTAGATTTTAGGGAGGTGAGTATAGAGGCCTTAGGATACAGGTGCACCCAATAGTCATTAGCTAAACATCTGTCTAACCTTTCTAAGATAAGGCCTTGCCTATTTCTATATCTCATATTAGACTAGGAAAATTTGCAGCCCATGAATCTAGGTCTATGAAGTTGCATTTATTAATGCATTCCCAGAAGAGGGAGGACTTGTGGATGTTTATGGGGTTTCCCCTAAATTTCTCACTAGCCTTCAGGACCTCATTAAAAGCACCACCCACTACCCAATTATTACTTCTCATGGAGGGTAAGGAGTCAGGTAGAGAAATAAGTTGGTCCCAAAGAAGCTTCCTGTTATTATAATCATTACTAGCATAGACAATGCTAAGGACTCAGCTGGAGGGGAGAGAATTTACCTTAACAGAGGCATGAATAGCCTAAGAGAAGATAAAAAAGCTGGTGATGGTGATGTTGTCTTCTTTCCACATTATTACTATGCCCCATGAGATACCACTAGCACTGGACTTAATGAAGTTGTGGTCGCCATGGTCATTAGAGAGATTCTTATGGTCTACCATCTTAGTTTCAAGAAGGGCCAAGATGCAGGGGTGGTGGATGCTAATCATGGACTTGCATTGCTTCTTTAATTCTACACTATTGGCCCCTCTATCATTCTAAATTAGGAAGCTCTTCATCATAGTTTTTTTGAAGTTGGTGGGAGCCTATCAGTACTTTCTTCCCCTTTCCCAGTGAATTGGAGAGTCCATGCATCTTTAAGCTCTTCCTCTTCTTTGATAGAGGAGATACTTTTGCAGTGAAAAGTTCCTCTATCATAGGGTTTGGCCCGTTTAGTTTAGGCCCAGCTTTGTCAGTGGTTGAGGCAAGAGGATAATGGAAATCTCGTGAATGAGGTCTATAAACTCTAGATTTACAGGTCTTTCCACCGTGAAGACAGCCATTCTGGGGATTCTCAGTTGTGCTAGGAGACCTTCCAGTTCCTTGTTGCTTTCCCTTAGAGTTTCCATAGTTTTCACTCTTTCAAGTCTCTCTAGTACTATGGGTGCTGGAGGTGAGAGGGGAGTCATCATTGAGACTGGGAGTGGTTGGCTTTCCCTAGGTAAGCTCATAAAAGTTGGGCTTTGTGCCAGCAGAAGAGGATTTGAGGGTGGAAAGAATGGAATGCTGGAGCTTATCTGATTTATCATAGATGATAGGATTTCTGGGGTCAATTCCTCTTGGAAGGTTGACCCTATCACATTGAACAGGGTTGCCATCCACATATTTTGTCCATAGCTAGATAGCCCCTGGCGTAGGCATTCCATGGATAGAAGTACCAGGTACCTGGGGTCCTAAATAAATAGAGTAACTTGCCTCCTCTCCCATTGCACGGTGTAGTGGTACAGTCTGGCCGGTGAGGCATACCTCCAGCCAAGAAGTTGGGAGGTGGTCCATTGGTAATATTTTCGTAATTAGGGTGATCATATCAGAGTTTTGGGGTAGGTTCATTGCTATTCTCTTTAGAGGTATGAGAGATAGCCATGTTACTGGTTTGAGTTGAGAAGCTTCATCCTTGGTATTGACACTTGCATTTGATTCAATGTCTGTGTGATAGACAGTTTTCATCAAATCACCCTGAGAATCGGAAAGGTTTTTAACGAGCGTTGGGGGATTTCAGCTGAAGACTCATGATTGTCTAAGTTGAGCTGGTTCTGGTGGGGCCCGTAGCTCTTTTTTTAATTCTTTAAGTCAACTAAGGAAGGGGTACTGTTTAAAATAGGAGTAGAATAAGAAGGCCCCTATTTTCCCGAAGTGGGCTTGTTCGGGTTACTAAGGGAATTGGGCCTCGAGTAAGGAGGGGCTTTATGCTCTACTCCAGAATTGGCCCAGTCCATGGAGGAATCCGCATGGTGTTTGGAGGCCGAGTTTGGGCCTGGCCCAATTTTTCAATGGGGCAGGGGGTCTAGCAGCTGGCCCATTTTGGCTTTGCCCCGAGAGGACCCAAAAGTGTTAGGTTACCCTAACTTGTTGCCGCCGTCGTAGTGTCGAGGATTCGGAGACTTACCTGTCACTGCTCCTTAAGACTTACCTTCTTTGTCGGGTTTTTGGATTGAAGCTGAGTCCTCAGATGGAACCTGGTTTCTCTTTTTCTTTTTTCTGGAAAGATACAGTGTGCTATTCCCTTTCTGATGTCGACGTTTTTTCCAATGTTGAACTATATTGAATGGGTGGATCTTGCTGGTGGTGGAAACTGGTAGGTGTGTGACCTAATTGGCCACACGATGAGTAGAGTATCCCATCTCCTATGTATATGATCTCTTGTTGGTGCCCTCCAATGTTGATTGAGGCCATTACTGGTATGCCTAATTGAATTTGGATGCATAATCGAGCATAACGACCCCGTAGAGTAGTAGATGTGCATGCGTCGATCTTTAGAAGCCTTTCAATTTTCCTCCCCACCCTCTGAAGTATTTGGGAGTCATCGAACTCAGTGGGAAGTTGGAGTAGGTGTAGCCAGAATGTTGTGCATTGCTTGGTACAAAATTAGGCTCTCATTTCCCTACTGAGATGAAAGTTATGGAGATAAACCACGGTCTTCCTTGGAGTGATTTTGCTTGACTTTCTAGGTTTTCGAATTTAACAGTGTAGAAACCCAATTCTAAGTCAATGAGACATAGGGGGCGTGAAGGCTTCCAAAGAGCCTCTAATTTGTTTTTGAGGTACTGGTGGGCAAAATTCTTCCGCACTAGTTTGATGATTACAAAATATTTTCAGGGATCATAGAGGCATGTGAGCTCTTCCATTGAGAGATTGATTAGATCCTGTTCCGTTGGATCGTCATCCTCTTCAAAGTTAACAGCATTGCTAGAGGAGGGTAGTTTATTGGAGATGATGTCCTTATTGGTTGGGTTATTTTCCAGCATTGGGACATCATTGATAGGAGGATTGGGTATCGAAGGGGAGCGGAGATTCTGCATATCGGGGTCAATAGCTCAATAGGAGGGGGAAAGGAGTTAGAGAGAAGCTGGACACACTCTCTCTAGCCCATTTTTCTTTATACATTATGGTAAGAGTAGTTGTAAGAAGAATGCTCTTTTTTTTTTATTTCAAAATATTTTTTTTTGTTATAGATTAATTTTTTATTTTATTAGAATTTCACCGAATATGTTATTATTGTTATATAAGTGATAATCATATTAATACTTGCATTCTATAAAGTTTTCTAATTTATTTAGATAATTTGCTTGAATATTTAAGTTCTCTTTCTAATTTTTTTCTACTTTACTGCAGAGTAAGTAATAATTTTAAACTTCATGCAGTTAAAGACTACAACAAAGCAATATTTATCTTAAAGATAAAGGAGAAGATCTCTGCTATTTCTTTTTTAATCAGGAAAACATATGTTTCAAAATTAATGCATTTTATTTTTTTTATGCAAAATCAATTAAAAGAGATAAAAGTATCACTTAATTAGTGGGCTTTTGCAATGTCTGCAGGTTCCAACACAAAGTTCAGTTCAATGAATGATGATGATGACAAATTGGTCTTTCCCATTACCATTCAGTTTTTATATCCTTATAAACAAGTTCTTCTATTAAATTGTGTTAATTTTTTCATGTTGTAGAAATCTTTGTAGTGAAATAGATTTGAAGATTTTGGTTATTGTATATCCTTTGTCTTCCTTTCTAATGCAATCTTTCATTTATGATTTTAATTACTGTGCGCGTTTCAAGAATTTCGCTGTTCATTTTAGAAATCTATAATAATATGTGGTTATAATTTTGACGATCTATTAGAAATTTGATGAGCCATGTTTTTTTCAAAATCATGATTTGTTAGGATTTAGGATTTGACGCTAAATATTTGTATTCCTTCTAAAAATTAGTTATGAATTTGTCTAGACACTTTCTCGTATAAAGATAGCTAGGGATCGATAAACATTAAGTTGTATCACGAGTTAAACCATAATCTTTAGACAAAAAATTTAGTGTGTCACGGTAAAATTAACCAAATGTTTTTGCGTCTCTTGCTATCATTTGAGTGAATTCTAAGAGAGAATATACCTTAGCAAATAGAAAATTTCTAGCTTGTCTTAAATGATGCGTATTAGAGGAATATTAGTTCTCCAAAGAAAATTCAAAATGTTTGAAATTATGATTTTTTGTCTAGCTTTCATGAATCTAATCTTGTAACTTTTCATAACAAAATCAAAGTTTGAATGATGACAGTGGACATTTTATTTTTGCAAATTATACACATATTACTAATAACAAATTTTATAATTTAGTAGCTCGACTATATAATCAAAATATACTCCAACTTTTTTTGATATTTTGGTCTACTTTGCCTAAATTATTTTGCTTGTGATCTTTTTATATGTTATGGATAATCCTCAAAGTGGTTTTCTATTTTTTTTAAGAATAAACAACAAATTCTCAATCCAAAAGTTTCTTATTAGACAACTTATTAATGAGTCTAATATGATGTTTTCATTTTGACAAGAAAGATTGTAAATTTATATTAATAACTGGTAGAATATGGCAATTTCCATTATCTTTTTAAACAAAGTATAACAATCTTTTAACCATGTTACCATTTGAACTTAGTGCAAATCCATCATAAGATTTCATCAAATTTGATCTTTGCATACTTTCATCTTTAAATTATTTTACTGAAAATCACCTTTTACGTAACTTTTTAATTCTAATAATTTATTTGATATGTTAATTCAACTATATTTAGATATAGTATATTCATCTTTATTGCCCGATCAAAAGTACTTATTACCTTTTTAAAGTCCATGTGCTGTTAAATTAAAACACGTAAAATAAAATGATGAGGTAACATGATTTTCTAAGCAATAGAAATAGAAAATGGTAAATTTAATATTATTTCTTAACAACACTTATTTTAAATACAACCTTTCAATCTCCTTACAAATGGCATCACAATATTTCATCAGATATGGTTGTTTTAAAATATTGTTATAACTAATTTTCAATTTCCTTATTCATCCTAATATTTCATCAAAAAGTTTTCTTTTAAATTAAATTGAACTTAAAGTTGTTTGATCCAACATCCCAGTATAGTCCAATCCAGGATTTACAAACAAATCTTTACAGACCATTGCACAGTCCTTACTAGGCTTCATCATCTGAATATAAGTGGTTCCCCGATTTATAGGGTTTGCTGCTTCGGTGATATCCCATAGTTCTACATGTTGATTGTTTTCTTTCTTTACATGTTCAACCATATCTTTCATCCAGTGCTTAAAAACATGCTTTTAGTATCCCCAAACGACAACACCAATCTCTGAACGGACTTTTCAAAGTCCGTGATGACTTTGCTTATGGTCCATGGATTTTCTACATTCAGGATTGGGGCGGGAATGACATCCTGTACTCCTTCTTCTTATTTTGATGGAATGAAAATGTCCATGAAAGTCTTCTTCCTAATAATAATAATAATAATAATAATAATAATAATAGAAAACACTGTTTGATGATTTTTTACAACATTAAGCAAAGATGAATAGAAATTTATAGGGATATTTTGGTATTAAATTTGGAAAGTGTATGACACTACAAATTGCTTTCCTAATAAAGCTTTTGTATAAGATTACATAATTAAGATCAAATTCTTTCATAAATTTGTACACCAATTTAAAGAAACATTATTAGAAACTAATTTAATGTCTTTCCAAATTCTGGTCAGCCATATTTTAAATTTTTCTAGCCAGTTAAATTTTGGTCTGTCATATTAGAAATTAATTTAATGTTTTTTCAAATTATGGTCAGTCATATTTTGAATTTTTCTGGCCAATCAAATTATGGTCTATCGTATTAGCAATTAATTTAATATCTTTCCAATTCTGGCCAATCATATTTGAATTATTCTTGTCACTTTTCTACTACTACTACTATTTTATTTGATATATTACATCCACAAACAGGATATTTAATGTAATTACAAGTAATTTTATTTAATAGAATTTATAGTATATAATAATTAATTGATTATAATAAATTAGATTACACTAATGATAAATAATATGGCTAAATAATAGAAAATCCATCAGTTTAGGAGTTAATTACTCCCTAAAAACATTAGTTTTCAAAATTACACTTTCTACCGTTTAAAAAGTGTCTAGATACATTTCTCACAATCCAAAATTCAAGGGTCATAATGACACTTGTATCGACAAATTTTAACAAGTAAGCCTATCATCCAAACTAACACACAAGGTGCAAAAAGACAATAATAACCCCAAGGTAAGGCTTCTAGAACGAAGTTGAACCACACAAGTATAATAAATAAGGAAAGAAACATAACAATGCAGCCTAACTCTCAAAATCATATGTCAATAGTATAAGAATGTATCTAATACAACCAGAAACCGATGAAACACATAAGATATCCAAATACAAGAGAAACTTTGTCTATGGAATGAAATTAAAGACATAGTCCATAGAGAAAGCTAGTAGAAGACATTCAGACGCTTTAAAATCATCAACTACCTTGAAAGCTCTAATAGTTACCCAAGTCAAGCAGCATAGGGCACACTAGAACCTGGATTTGCATCGAAAGGGTACAGTATATGGGAGTACGGTCCACTTATACTTAGTTGGTATCATAGGCCGATCGAGTAAAATAGAAATTAAAGTACACAAAATATACACTAAGGGCACGTCACCTGCAATCAAAAAATGTCCCACAATGGTAGCCCACACCGCTTGCACTAACAATTTTAATATAACACAAATGCAGCAACAACACAACAAGTATAACGCTACTATACACTATATCACATGCAAGTATAAACAGAGGAGAACATGTATATACAGGATAGTCAAGTATAAATAGAAGGATGTAGAGCAAGTAGACATATAACAAATCAATATAAAATTTCAATCACAATATCAACACAATGAAGTAAATGCAATGTATAAGATAATGACTCTAATGATAATGAGATTTGCACACAGAAGGTACAAGAGAAACTTTGTCTATGGAATGAAATTAAAGACATAGTCCATAGAGAAAGCTAGTAGAAGACATTCGGACGCTTTAAAATCATCAACTACCTTGAAAGCTCTAATAGTTACCCAAGTCAAGCAGCGTGGGGTGCACTAGAACCTGGATTTGCATCAAAAGGGTACAGTATATGGGAGTACGGTCCACTTATACTTAGTTGGTATCCTAGGCCGACCGAGTAAAGTAGAAATTAAAGTACACAAAATATACACTAAGGGCACGTCACCTGCAATAAAAAAATGTTCCACAATGGTAGCCCACACCTCTTGCACTAACAATTTTAATATAACACAAATGCAACAACAACATAGCAAGTATAACACTACTATCACTATATCACATGCAAGTATAAACAGAGGAGAACATGTATATAAAGGATAATCAAGTATAAATAGAAGGATGTAGAGCAAGTAGACATATAACAAATCAATATGAAATTTCAATCACAATATCAATACAATAAAGTAAATGCAATGTATAAGATAATGACTCTAATGATAATGAGATTTGCACACAGCTTGGGATTGGCATACAACTTAAAATTGGCATATAACCTATGGAGCACAGCCCAAGATTGACACACAGCCTAGAAATTTGCACATGGCCTGAAAATTAGCGCATAGCCTAAAAATTGGCACACAACTTCCCCTTATATCTCCAATATCCACTCCTCTTCTATGACATAATCATTCACAGAAGGTCCATAGTCTTCGGGTACATAAAATATGTATTTCAGCAAAACAACTTCAACACAAGTTCAAGTATAAAACAAGAATACTTATGAAGTTATGCAACACCTTCAACACAAGATCAGAATAAACTTTCAAAGATGTATTTTTTTTTAGAAAATTAGATGAAACAAAAAAAAGTTCAAGTCCTTCGACTTCACGAAGTGTCCTTAAGGAAATAATTCCCCTCAAGTACCCGAGGTTGCAGAATTTTCCTCCCAGGATAAAATGGCCTAACAATCCGACTGTAGTGGTATCTCAAACGATCAAATTCTCTTCAAACTCACTCAACGATAAGATGATCACACGAAGTATTTCAGAAAGCAAGATATGTTTTAATGTAGAAAAATTTTCATGTCTAAACCTGTGGAAAAATACAGGTTTATATAGCCATTAGGTGGCCCTTCCAAAAGGTGGAATTGGTTCACCAAAAAGGTATATCCTTTTTGAACCGTCATGTCTGTTTATCAGAAAGTGTGTATCTTTTTCGAATAGCCACAACCATCAAAACAATCATACCCTTTACCGAAACAGTGTCTTTTACTCGAAAAGTTGTGTCTCTTTAAGAAGCTACAGCAGCAATGCTTCTACATGTAGAAGCATGCACATTAACCGAGGAGCAAAAACTGCAACAAATAAATTTTGCGTGTTGCATTTTTCCTTTGGCCTTTTGGATTGAATTTTCCCTATTTTTCAAATAAAATTTATCTAAAAATTTAATCTCATTAATCGATTATTTGACAAGTCCAAATCCAAATCTGAAGTCGAAGCCGAAACCGAAGCCGAGCTAAGCGAGCGACGACGACGATGGCGCGAGGCATCTCTTTTTCTTGACTTACTTACCTTATGGATTAAGTGTTTCTTAATATAAACACTTGAAAATTTCCTTCTCCCACCAATGTGGGAGAATTTAGTAAACTTTTCAATTTTTTAGTACACTTTTCATTTTGAGTGTTATCGCAATTTTCCATCCACTTAGTTTCCTCCATTTTCCATTCACACTTTGATCTTGAACCCAACAACCCCCCACATGAATGGGGAATGACTACTTTTTCATAAAACTTTACGGACAAGTATGTGATCATCAAGCAAAGACTGATTGCATCTGCGTAAGTGGATTTCCCTTTGAACTTTCCATAATGAACATGCATCGGATGCACTCGGTCAATTGGTAGATTTGATATCTTTGAATCATCGAGATTTAATGCACACCTAGACAACACATGTCATACAACCAATTTTTTACCATTTATGGTTCTTACGGTTTTATTCATTTCAGCCATGAACACATCCCGGTCTCATGAGAGCTTAGAGAATAGGCCTTTACTAATATTCTCCTTGAAGCGGCGTTGAATTTTCCCTCACATAGGTGATTTCTAAATGTTCAATCCTGTAGATTAAAATATTTGGTCAAATCTGCCAAATTCAGATAATCATTAAAAGACTTCACTCATAAGTCTTATCCTTGTTTACTAAACATTGTCTACATCATGAGAATGTATTGGGTATATTAACAATGTTGAACCTATCAGAAACAACTTTGTTTGAATTCCTTGAACCTAGCTCTTGAGATCTCCTGTCTGTTAAGTAGAGATACCTCCATGCTGACTTGTCCTACGCCATAAATCCATTCCTTTGGATGCCCTCTCAATTTCTTCTGTAGATAGGCCTTTTGTAAGTGGATCCGACACATTACACTTTGACTTCACATAGTCAACAGTGATAATTCCACTAGAGAGAAGTTATATCATGGTATTATGTCTCCATCTTATATAAAGAGATTTATCGTTGTACATCATGCTCCCTGCCCTATCTATCACTGCTTGGCTATCGTAGGGCATATATATTGGTGCTACTGGTTTGGTCCAATAAGGAATATCTTCTAAGAAATTTCAGAGCCATTTTGCTCCTTCACCGACTTTATCTAATGCGATAAATTTTGATTTCATTACGGAGCGAGCAATACATGTCTGTTTGGATTATTTTTAAGAGACCGCTTCTCCACCGATAGTAAATACATATCCACTCATGGATTTTGCTTCAGTTGATCCAGTAATCCAATTTGTATCACTATATCCTTAAAGTATCGCTATATATTTATTATAATGCAAAGCATAGTCTTGAGTGTATTTAAGATACACCAAAACTCCTTTCATTGCCATTTAATGAGTTTTATTAGGATCACTCGTATAACGACTCAACTTACTAATAACACATGCTATGTCTGGTCGTGTACAATTCATGATGTATATTAAACATCCCAACGCTCTTGCATACTCCAACTATGAGTCAATTTCACCTTCATCCAACGCTCTTGCATACTCCAACTATGAGTCAATTTCACCTTCATTCTTTTAAAGTGCAAAGCTGTCGTCAAATGGAGTCTTGGCAATACCAAATTTCAAATACTTGAATTTGTCAAGTACTTTTTCAATGGAATGAGACTTTGACAATGCCAACCCTAATGGAGTTCTATGAATTCTTATTCCTAAGATCACATCTGCAACTCTAAGGTATTTCATATCAAACTTTCTCTTGAGCATTCATTTTGTAGCATTTATGTTAGAAATATCTCTACTGATGATCAACATATCATCCACATACAAATAAACAATGACTTGGTGATTTGGAGTGTCTTTAATATAAATACGTTTATCACATTCATTAATCTTGAACCCGTTTACCAACAAGGTTTGGTCAAACTTCGCATGCCATTGTTTAGGTGCTTGTTTAGTTCATACAATGACTTAACAAGTTTACACACCTTATTTCTTTTCCTAGAACCACAAAACCCTCAGGTTATTCCGTGTAAATTTCTTCCTCCAATTCTCCATTTAAGAATGTTGTTTTCACATCCATTTAATAGATTTCAAGACCATATACCACTGTTAAGGAAATTAACATCTGAATTGACGCTATCCTTGTTGCAAGTGTTGCTTTTGGTTTCATAATAATACCATCCGAATTGACGTTATCAAGTCCTTCCTTTTCTGTAAAGTTTTTTACTACAAGTCTTTCTTTGTATTTGTCAATAATACCACCCACTTTCATTTTTCTTTTAAAGATCCATTTAGAATCTAAAGTTTTATTTCCTGGAGGAAGATCAACCAATTCCCATGTATGGTTGCTTAAGATTAAATCAATCTTACTATTGACTGCCTCTTTCCAAAAGGATGAGTTTGACAACGACATTGCTTCTTTAAATGTTTGAGGCTTATTTTCTAAGAAAAATGTTACAAAATCCAATCCAAACGAAGTTGACATTCTTTGACGTGTTCTACATCTTGGATTCTCATCATTAGGTACATCCTCACTTGGTTCATCTTGAGGTCATTTAGACCCCCCACTAGACTGCTCATGTCTAGTTTTATATAGATAAATGTATTCAAAGAATTCACTATTATTTGATTCAATTACCGTATTTTTATTGATATTCGGAAGTTCATATTTATGAACCAAAAACCAACATACTTTACTACTTTTAGCATATCCTATGAACACACAGTCCACCGTCTTAGGTCCTATCCTTACTCTTTTAGGCATGGGAACTTGGACCTTCGCTAGACACCCCCACACTTTGAAATATTTCAAGTTGGGTTTTGCTCCTTTCCATTTTTCATATGAAATTGATTGTGTCTTACTATAGGGCACTCAATTGAGTATTCGGTTAGCCGTAAGGATAGGCTCCACCCATAAGTTTTGCGGTAAACCTAAACTTATAAGTAAAGTATTCATCATTTCTTTTAAGGTTTCATTTTTACTTTCCGTAATTCCTTTAGATTGAGGTGAATATGGGGCCATAGTTTGATGGACAATTCCATTGTCTACATATATTTGCATAAAGGAAGATTCATATTCTCCGCCCCTATCACTTCTTAACGTTTTGATCTTTTTCTCTAACTGATTTTCAACTTCTTTTTTATATTTTCCTAAACGCATCTATTGATTCATCCTTACTATTTAGCAAATAGACATAATAGTATCTAGTGCAGTCTTCAATAAAAGTTATAAATTACTTTTTCCCACCATGAGATGGTGTTGACTTCATATCACAAATGTCAGTGTGGATTAAGTCTTAGGAATTGGAATTCCTTTCAACAAACTTATACGAATGCTTAGCATACTTTCATTCCACACACGTTGGACATTTTAATTTATTGCACTCAAAGTTTGGAAAAACTTCTAAGTTAATTAGTTTTCGCAATGTTTTGTAATTGACATGGCCTATTCGTTCATGCCACAAATCATAAGACTCAAGCAAGTAAGAAGAAACTAAAATTTTATTGATTTCAAATTTCATGACATTCATTTTGAATAGGCCCTCTTTGAGGTAGCCTTTTTCTACGTACATTCTCCTTTACTAAGTATAATTTTTCTAGAAACAAATACATATTTTAATCCATTTTTTTTAAGAAGTAATACAGAAATCAAGTTCTTTCGTAACTCCAGTACATACAGGACATTGTTTAAAGTCAACACGTTGCCTGATGTCATTTTCAAGTAGACTTTTCATGTTCCTTCAACTTTTGCAGTTGCGGAGTTGGCCATATGTATCCTCTCTTCCCCTTAAGCCAGAGCAAAAGTAGGAAATAACTCCTTATTAGCACAAACGTGGCGGGTGGAACTAGAATCCTTCAACCATTCTTGAGGATTTCCCACTAAGTTGTATTTAGATAGCAGGGCATACATATTGTCCATTTCTTTCTTAGACTCGGCCATATTTGCTTGGTCCTTCTTTTTCCCTTTCTTTGGGGCACGAAAATCTGTTGACTTGTGGCCAATCTTTTCATAGTTAAAGCATTTTTTCTTGAATTTCTTCTTGGGTTGATTGATTTTCTGTCCTACTTTCTTCCGCTTTTTGAAGTTGTTGTGGTCGTCTTCTACAATATTTGCTCCATCTATTGTAGAATTTCCTTTCGACCTTCTTTTTACAGCTTTGTTATCTTCTTCAATGCACAATCTTACTATAAGATCTTTGATTGTCATCTCCTTTCGCTTATGTTTTAAGTAGTTCTTAAAGTCCTTCCACAACAGTGGTAACTTCTCTATTATTGTCGCAACTTGAAATGCCTCATTCCTGACTAAACCTATAATTAAGTTCATGTGAACATTAAGAATATTTTTAATATATTGAACTATAGTATTCATCAAAATCATACCTTCCACGAGGAGATCATGGATGATAACTTGCAGTTCCTGGACTTGGGATACAACCGACTTGCTATCAATCATTTTAAACTCTAGAAATCTTGCAACGAAGAACTTTTTGGTTCTCGCATTCTCAGTCTTGTATTTTCTTTCCAGCTCCCGTCACAACTTTTTTTTCGTCTTCATACCACTATACACTTTGTATAATTTATCTTGGAGGCCATTTAGAATATAATTCCTTCATAGGAAATCTGAGTGTTTCCACTCCATAACAACAAATTTCTCATGGTCCGAAGTTCCTTCGAGCACCTCTGGTGCTTCTTCAGATGTAAATCGTTGAAGACACAAAGTTGTAAGGTAGAAGAACACCTTCTGTTGCCACCTTTTGAAATCAACACCCGTGAATTTTATGAGTTTCTCCGCTGGTGCCATTGCCTGCAGAGTACTCGTACGACTCGTTGTGACAACATTAGTTGCTACCACAGTCGTTGCAGTAGCATACACTTGACTGTCAGTAGTAATTTTGCTGTCACCGCAAGACAGTAAGTTTAGTATATCAAAATACTACTTATAAAGTTATAGCAACTTTAAATACCCCTTTGTTTCTAGTTTAACGATGAAGTTTTTATGACTTTAATCGTCAACTGAGTGATCTTTAACCTGTGATAAAGATTTTATTTCTGCAAACGCACTAGTTAAGTTCAAACTGAGTAAAAATCTTAAAGCTTTAATATCCATAAATGAAGTAATACATATTTGAAAAATTATTCTCTTAAGATTGTTGTCTTCAAGTACACAAAATCTGTATTTCGGCACAACAACTTCAATACAAGTTCAAGTATAAAACAAAAACACTTATGAAGTTATCCAACACCTTCAACACAAGATCAAAATGACCTTTTAAAGAAGTATTTTTTTCAAAAAATTAGATGAAACAGAAAAAGGCCAAGTCCTTTGACTTCACGAAGTGTCCTTAAGAAAATAATTCCCCTCAAGTACCCGAGGTTCCAAAATTTTCCTCCCAGGATAAAATGGCCTAACAATCCCACGATAGTGGTGCCTGAAATGATCCTATTCTATTCGAACTCACTCAATGATTAGATGAGCACATAGAGTATTTCAGAATGCAAGAATGTTTTAATGCAGGAAAATTTTCGTGTCTAAACCTGTGGAAAGAAGCAGGTTTATATAGCCATTAGGTGTCCCTTCCGAAAGATGGCAATCGTTCACCAGAAAGGTGTATCCTTTTTAAATAACCATGTCTATTCATTAGAAAGTATGTGTCCTTTCTGAACAGCCAAAACCATCCAAACAGTCATACACTTTCCCAAAATAGTGTGTCTTTTACTTGAAGAGTTGTGTTTCTTCAAGAAGCCGCAACAACAACGTTTCTTCATGCAGAAGCATGCACGTTAACGGAGGATCAAAAACTGCAATAAATAAATTTTGCGTGTTACGTTTTCTCTTTGGCTTTTCGGACTGGATCCCTATGTTTCAAATAATTTTTTTCTAAAAAATTTATCTCATCGATCAAATAAATCCAAATCCAAATCTGAAGCCGAAGCTGAAGCCGAGCCGAGCAAGCAACGACAATTACGGTGCAAGGCACCTCTTGGTTCTTGCCTCACTTACCATGTGGAGTAAGTGTTTCTTAATATAAACACTTGATTGTTTTTTTATCCCACCAATGTGTGAGAATTTAGTAAACTTTCCAATTTTTGAGGGTTATCTCAATTTTTTCCTCCACTTGGTTCCCTCCCTTTTCCCTTCACACTTTGATCTTGAACCCAACACATAATATCCAACATCCACCATGAACATTCAGTATTTCTAGTGATACCAAAGCACATACATATCATAATACACAAATCAAGTACACATACATGACAACAAGTAAATAATAAGCGTTAAAACAAACAAGTGAAATAATGTGTATGATGACAGGAGAATGATGATGTAATATGTACAAGCATTCAAAATAAGTATTTCCACAATCAATTCATATGATGTATTTCCACAACCAACCACAATGTTATAATTCCTCAACCATATGAGCCAATATTCATCATTATTCCACTATCCATGAATTTTTTGCATGGTTCATTTGCCCATAAATTATGTATATTTCACAATACACCCAAGGCATCATAATAGGAATTGCTAACAAAACAATAGAATTATTCACATGTATTTTAGGCTATCAACATCACATAAGACCCCATATGGTCACACGTATCACATGATATCTCAAATTCTACATTACACCACTTTTAGACCCTCACACGATCACAACATATAGATAGACATATTTCATGATTATCTTTCACCCATAACATGAAAGTTCATATAAAAATTAACTACCTATCCCACTCTGAAGCGTTAAGTCATAACCTTCCTGAAATGCCAAAATCAGTCCACTATACTTTGAACCCAAGACCTTACTTTTCATGAACGGTCTCAAAATCAACTAAAACTATGAAATATAGAATATATGTTTCAAAATAAAATCAACGATACCCATATTTCCTACTTTTGATTTGGGATCAAAACGAATCCTCGAAATGGGTTTTTAAAAAGGAAAAAAATTGTAACTTTACTTCAAAAATGTTTTCCATATTTTTGGGAATTTATAGATGAAAGCCCAAGTCAAATCAATTCAAAATGAGGTTCAAATCAAAGAAAAATTATTTTGAATTTTGCCGAGTATAATCATTGAAATCTGTGTTAAAATCAAGAATCAAAGTTGTTTGAAGATGAGATAGATGGAAAACTAGTAATTATAGAATTAAGAACATTATTCAATTGAAAAGGAGTGAAATTGAAATTTAAAATCAAGATCTAAGATTTTTGAATTTTTGAACAATTAATCAAAAATTAGAGTAAGAATGTAATACCGCGTACCTCTTTTTAGCTAAAATCCATCCCTAGAATGTTAAGGGATAGCTTCCAAAATAAACAAGTATTTATTTCATGTGGAATTCTTCAGATTTAGACCTTCCATCGTGTGGGAAATTCAAGAAGCTTTCCAACGATATAAGATTTACCTAAATTCGACTAGTGAGTAAGAAATTATGGCTATTTTAAGTTTTAGTCGTAAAACACCATCATTTCGGTTATTTGCGCATCGCGGAGAGGGTTTAAATGACAATTATCAAATTCTAGTAAGACTCCGCGATATTGCTGCATCGCGGAGAAGCCTTATTTTCCATTTTTTCATTTCCAGTGGCTCACTGGGATGGTGGTGCATCGCGGTGATGGTCCAAATGGCAACTTAGTAGAGCATCGCGGAAAGTTTCCAGGTCCCAGCTGTCGATTTCCAGTAAGCCACCGTGATAGTGGTGCATCGTAGTGGTAGGTAGAGTTGGGATTTTTGGGTCGTTTTTCAATCTTGAATTAGAGTTTAATAGGGGAATTTTTATCAATCCCCAGGGCCCTAATCCGTCCAAAACACATCATTAAACATATATCAAAGCACTTTATGCTTATTTCATCACTTTTCTCTCAAAAGAAAACCCTAGATCATTAAACTTTTACCTCAAAAAAATCCAAATTTCCTCCATTAATTCTCCAAAGAAATTCAAGATTAAGGATTCCCAATACAAGAACTCTAAGAATTCATCTCCGAAGCACAATAGGAATCCAAGATTCAAGATTTTCATCAAAGATCATCAATTAAGGTATGTGAGGTTATGAACAAGGATACTCCTTTCATCCTTGTGCCCAAAAATTATTTTTAATTACAAAAGTTATTTGATTTTATGTGATTTCCCATGAAATTGAAGTTAGAGTTTATACCCAATATTGCTATTCATAAGATTATGAGATTTTCAATGATTTTGAAGCTGAATTACATGATTATGTTCATATTTTTATGCATAATGCAGAAATTTCCATATTTTTAATTGAATTATTAATGTTTGCATTATCAAGCATGAACATATTGATGTTTTAACTTGAGTTTGATACATGGGTCATTAAGCCATAATTAAAAATTGCTATTTCAAAAATTGTTGTGCTATAAGCACCCTATGACTAGATTCCTTTCAGATTATTGATAAAGATTTGACCTTTTGATCTCAGAATAGATATGAAATCTATTTTACAGATTCAGATTACAGATTTAGCTTTATATATATACAGTAGGTTTTAATTCATTATAAACCACTATACTATTTTAAAAGTGGATTTCCATCAGAATGAGCATACAGATTTAATGGAAGTAGTATTTAGCACCGAGATAGGTACGTTACCACGGTTTCATACCCTAGAACTACATGCCAACGTAGGATTTAGATTATTCTCACTTCTTTGTGGATGATAGATATGTGATCACCTAGATAGGTTATACTCCCTGCCAAGAGTATGACTCCTCTCCCCAACGTGAGGATTCTTTCTTAGGAAGATGAGACGTTGGACTCCATGAATGTTCACATGGTTTATGTCGATTAGAAGAACCTCATTAGTAAAGAAAAGTTTTGAAAGAATTCCCTTCAGATAAAAGATAAAGTATTTCCCAGATTTTAGAAACTAAGTGTAAAGGCTCACAAACTAACTTAGATATTACTTTACTTAAGATTTTAGTTACAGAACTACAACTTTTAGTTTTCAGATAAAAAGAGGTGAGCCCTTTTCACTTAGACTGTATGATTTGAGAACAAAATTGAAATTCAGATTTTAGAACTAAGTGTTATGACTAACAAGATTTACATTATATGCTTTACTATTTATGATTTATGATCTTCAGATTTCAGATTACTCAAGCCTAAGTAAGTCATTTACATTTAGCATGCATAATTTTGTAAACTATGATGACATTATTTACTTATTGCATTCACCCCCATATACTCAGTACATCATCAAAGTATTGATCCATATATACGTCTATGTGCTACATTATCTCATAGTGTAGGTTCAGGTGCTCAGTCTCAGCAGCATGCGTGTTTTTTGAGCATCTCATCTATATCCATACAGTTGGTGAGTCCTCATAGTTCGGGGGCTTAGTTATTCATATTACCAAGTTATTAGTAGACATTTCATTATTTATTTCAGACAGTTTGAGTCAACTGGGGCCTGTCCTAGTGACTCTATAGATTCAGTCAGTAAAGACTTGTCGGACTACTAGATTCAGTTTAGACTTTTGATTCTGTATCTAGATTTTTCGTTATTATTTTATCAAGAGTTGTGAGATTAGTACGCTTCAGATAAGATTTTCGCATTTATTATGTTTTCATGTTCATTTTTTCCTATTTTGTGATTCAGATTTAGTACAAAGAAACCAGGGTTAACGCAAGGATACTTGTATTTCGGAGCACCGTGTGGAGTCCCGAGAATTTAATTTCAGGGCATTACTAAGAAAAGGATGAAATCTCACCTTAAATTCATAATAGAATCAAGAAGTATATTTTAATATAGCTTCCTAAGCACCCACAAGATTCACTTTTAAGATCTCATACTATTTTAGGGTTTAACTCTCAATAGACAAGGTGAAAAATGAGCTAAAATCGGGTAAAATAGGCCTTTTTATACTGCACCTGGTTCCCTGGAACAAAAAGGGCATAAATCGCACTTTCCAAATGCGTTTTACCTTTAAGGCATAAAACTCATTCACCACATGTGTTTTACAGGTGCACCAAATTTTTAAGTCCCAAACGGACTTCGATAGAGTGCCCGTGATTCGTTCGAAATCCGATTTATGCAAATAAACTATGTAACCCACTAAATTTAATGTTTTGGACGCATTAACAAAGTCACATTTTCAAAAGATATCGTTTTCACATAGTTGAACCCCAAAATTTAAAAACACAATTTTTCAAATCGAGGATCGAAATGATATTTAAAAGCCATAAAACCAAACCAAATATGTTACCACCCTAAAATTAACATTCCGAATCTTCTAGTGCACTCTGTTTAGACATCCATCATACGGATCATAAGATAACCATAGAAGTGCAAAATAAGGCTCTCAAAGCCGTCAAAAACTACAATATTGCATAAATAGTACCAAAATGCATGGGGAACGTCTCAATTACCCGTACACCTCAGAAATACTATAATACAATTACATGAAGGGGTAAAACAGTCAAATCACATGAAAATACACATTTCACATATTTCATGAAAAAACTGGTTGTTACAACATTGTTGTGTCACGTAGGTCCATGTATAATGTACATGCATAAGTATTTTGGTAATTGAAGATATTTTAAAATCTCTTACTAGTAGAAAGCGAAAATCAAGACATTAAGCCAACATATATCTTGATTATGTAAGTTGATTAATTTCATTTTATTACTTTTTAAAATAATATATTCATATATGATGATTAATTCCATAGTTTTGAAAATTTTGAAATGAATGAGGATTTTTTTTTTTGGAAAATTTTCAGTTAGGTAGAGATTTGATTTTTTGTATATTAGGACATGTTAGATGCGATAATAGGTAAATATGACTTGACTTTGATGATATGACAATTTCTTACCCCGGCTGATAACTTGCTACTTCCTCTCTTTATTTCCATCGATATCTCTTTTCTTTTATTTGCTATGATATTTTTTCATTCTTGATCTTATTAAACAAGTCGTGCATTTTCGTATTCGAAATTCTCTAAATTTAAACTTTTTCGGGTTAACCCTTAATGATATAATATGTCCTAGAAGGTTTAAAATTATAAACTCTACAAAAACTATTGGTATGTGCAAAAATCTAACTTTCTTAGATGTATCCTTGTTAATAAAATCGAGAGAGTGTAATTTGTCTTAATTGGAAGGTTTTCTTTCACTATTTTGTATACTACTTCTGTTTTAATTTGTTTGTCTGATTTACATTAAATTTAAGAAAGTAAAGAATTTGGTCTTAAATAAAAGATGTTTTGAAAGTACCAAACTTTTCATTAATCTTGTGGTAGGGGTGGGAAAAAAACGATTAATCGATAAATCAAATCAAAACAATCATTATTGGTTTATCAGTTTTGGTTTATTGGGTTAACAATTTTAAAAACCCTTTTACTGGGATATCAATTTGATTTCTGGTTTTAAGATTATATTTAACGGTTAAACCAATAACCCAATAAGAATATATTAAAAATTATATTTTGATCCCTAGTTATATAATAGTGGCTTTATATTTTAAATACATACCCTATTATTTATTGCATTTTTATAGTTGTTGTCTTACTGCTATTCTCTTTTTTACAAACTTATAGGCTTGTTGAGTTTTCACCCATTAATATGAACTATAAATCTACATTGATTTTCTTTTTTGAGAGATCGCTATCAATTGCTACTGCATTGTAGTTCGCCACTTAACTAAAATGAAAACAAGTTTGTTTTAGTAATAATGTATTTGAATTTTCTTCTACTTTTACTTTGTGTAGGCTTTTATGCATGAAGGTAGTGTACACATATGAACATATGAAAATAAGAAAAGAAGGTGAAAATAATAAAAGGGGGCATTTTCTTATCGGTTAAATCAATAAATCAAACCATTAAGGATCAAAATCGATAAACCAAAAACCGATAACAAGCATCTTATTGATTTAGCATGTTGACAAATCAAAAATCAATAAACTGAATCAGTAATACTCAAAACTGAATCGAACCGACCGATGCACACCCCTATCTTGTGGTCATGAATAGATATGCTAAAATCAAACCCAACAGTTCCAATCCAACCCTGTACATTTGAGTTTGAGTTGGTTATTGATCTGCCCATTATTAGCTCAATCCATGTCAACTTGTTTAAATTGGATTGATATGTAATCCGAATTGATTTTTGAGAAATCTTGTTAAATATTATAAGGACTTTATTGATATGTTATATATATAGTCATAATAACGAAAAAATAATTTCATTTGGTACTAAAAATTTATTAAATAACAAATAATACAATTAAAACTTAGTTCGAATTAGGCTGATTGAGTTATGAACTGGTACCTAACTTGTTGTGATCCAACCCATTTTTATGAATCGGTACCTAACTTGTTTTGACCCAACCCGTTTTGACTCAAATAAATTTGGATCAGGTTGGACCTTGACCCGTTTTGACTAATCAGTCCAATTGCCACCCTTGGTCTTGAACATATCAGATGTAAAGTTAAAATTAAAAAGTTGTCAAAAGAGAAAAGTAATAAAAAATGATTTCAAAGGAGGAAAGTAATAAAACAAATACGTTGAAATAGAGGGAGTATTTCATTTTTTTCCTTTCTTAAAGTAGCTAATCTATTTTTTGTTACTGCTAAAATAAACGTCTCAAATGCATATATAAATTTTTTGTGCATGCAAGAGCTACTATCGTTGCACAACAACATAGTTGTTACAAATTATGAAGGCACACACACATCCCTGCCCCGTAACACCTCAGGGGTATGTCAACGTTCAGACGGTAACCACCAACTACGATGGCTCCATAGGTAGCAGTGGAAATGGAGGAAGATCTTGTTATGGTGATTATAAAAAAATATATAAATTTTTTATTCCTTTTTTTAAAAAATATTTATATTTATTACTCATATGCAAATAAAGATCTCAATTTGAGCTCTTTTTTTTTCTTCTTTACTTGTCTTTCTAATTCAATCATATATATGGATTTTTTAAAAGTCAAATACATTTTAAATTTTAAGAACCCTTAATACTAACGTTCAATTTATCATTCTTAAAACAAAGTATAAGTAATTCTTAATCATTATTTGAATTGTAAATATAAATTAAACACTAAAAAAAATTAACAAAAAATATTACTAAACAAATGCATATAAAAGGACAATAGGGACTGTGTTAAGGTAATATGACTCTAATTAATTTTTTAAAATAAATAAAAAATAATTAAATAATGATAAAAGTTATTGTTAATAAATTTAGATATGATCTAAACTTATAGTTGTGAAAAAAAACTACTGATATATTGGTTTGTTTTTCGTAAGTGTAACGGTCCATCTAGTCATTACAAAATTATCCATGATAAATTTGTGAAAAATCTTATTTTTCATTCGGTAATATTAACTTGAAGCCAAAATAACGATCATTTTATTGATTGTGTCACCTCAAGCTTTTTGGCTAAGATTTAAATCTTTCGATGTGTCTAGATAGACTCAAACCCGATGAATTTAATTATTCATGAGTAATAATATCAATACTTTCGTTTGGAGTTCTTTAGGTGTGAATTAAGGTCGTACAATATCCCTAACACAAAATTAAGTTTAAAACTTTCTTTCTGATAGAATTTCCATATGGGTTTCTATTAGTGTCAACTTCAAATAACCATATCTCCTAGAATTTAAGGAGCTAGGGGGCCCAATACCCACAAATAAAGGGTATTTGAGTTCTCTTTCAAATGCAATAAATCGTTCGTAAATTTAAATTTGTAGTACAAAGTTATGACTATTTTACTGAGCATTGTCTGGACTGAAACAGGAATTTTCCTGTAACGAGAATTCTGGTGGTATGTAAATCAATTTCAGTCATATTTTAGGTCTATCCCAAAGTTGATTCCCTAAACTTGGATAGGTTATTTCTTAAAGCTTAAGGTCAAAGTCCTTCATTGAGGTAAGTTTTTTCATATTTTCTTTGTCTTTTAATCCTTTAACATCTTAGAATCCTTAGAAAGACCTTTAATGGTGGAATTTTTTAGTGAAAAACTCATGGGTGATTTTAATATGACCTAGAGTTGATTCTAAATTATGAATTAATGATTTCTAACATGAATTTCGTAAACTAGATTAAGATTTGTAAGTTAGAAACCTTGAATTTCGTAAAAATGTGACATTTAGCATAAAACCTCAATTAATGGAGATAGTTTAAATTTGAAAGATCTAGCTAATGGATAATTGACCTTGGAAAATGATATAGACCTTGAATTAAAGGTAGAATTAGTGGGTTTTAATCACCACGATATTTGTTTGAAGAATAATTATTTAATTACTCTTATAATTGTTTGATTTTTAGATGATTGATTATTCCAAGGCATCAAGGAAAGGAAAGAGCAACCTTGTTGCAGTTTGCTTCTCCAAAAGCTTGACGTCTAGGTAGGCTAGGTTAATGATTATAAAATTGTGCTATTTCATATTTTTATAATTTAGAATTAATGGGAGACAACATGTCTAGTCTTGCGGGCATGAAGTTGAGGTGGATAAAGACATAAGAACTTTACTTTAATTCCAAAAATTACGTTATTGATTGATTATGTGTTACTGCAATGATACTATACGCTATGTGTCCAAAAATTATTTATGAATAAAGTGTGAAAGTGTGATGTCATTAAGTTGTTCTAGTGATGGTTCTAGATTAGTTACAAAGATATTAAGTTATATGTTGTACAATAATATGACGAGGAGAATTACGCTAGGGTCAAATATTGATGAGCATGGTAATATTAAAGGATAATTGCCTGAAAACATTATTAGAATTGTATTATGTGGAAAGAAGTCGACGATAATGATATGCTTGATATGCTAATTATAGGTGGTGATATTAGAATTCAAGTTGCGGTATTTAAGAAAGTAGTGGTATTTTAATAATAATGAGTAATTAAGACTCCAATAGTGACTTGTATGCTTAATTTTTATATTGTGATTTATTTATGATATTCTTATCTTGGTATCGATAAAACTACTTTATCTATTGGATGCCGTGATAGGCTAAATCGGTGATAATGATGATTTATTGAGTTGTGTCTTTGAGAGGCTTATTTGATAATGATACCTCCTTGAAGTAATGTCAGGACTGGCTTGTTGATAATCATAATGAACTACTTAAATAATGCCCTTGAGAGGGTCAAAATATTGATAAATGAAAGAACTTGATTGAATTGTGTAACACCCCAACTTAGGAAGAAGTCTCATATCGACAAAACACATGAGGGATACTGGGTATATAAGAAAGAAAAGCTTTACTCCCTAGCGACGTGTTTTAAAGTCGTGCGGGCCTAGCCCAAAGTGGACAATATCACTAGTGGGTTGGGGAGTTAGATGGGTGTCTCGGACCTTGATGGTTCAGGATGTCCATCTCGGCTAGGGCCTCGGGTTGGGTCATGACAGAATGGTATCAGAGCCGCTCTTGTGTCAGCCCTCTCGATGTGGGCCAGAGTTCAAACTAAGTGTAGGAGAATCTCGATAAGGCGGGGCAAATGTCAGTCCTGATTGTAGGCAAATCCAATTCGGTGGGGCAAACCTCAGCGAGGATGCTGAGTCCATAAGTGGGGGTGTATGTAACACCCAACTTAGGAGGAAGTCCCACATCGGCAAAATTCAGGAGGGATATTAGGTATATAAGTAAGAAATGACTTACTCCCTAGTGATGCATTTTAAAGCTGTGCGGGCCTGGCCCAAAGCGGACAATATCACTAGTGGGTTGGGGAGTTAAAGGGTTGTCTCGAACCTTGATGGTTCGGGATGCCCGTTGCAGCTAGGGCCTCAACTCGGGTCATGACAAATTGCCTTTTGATTTTAAGTGTACTTGTAAATTTAGTACGGCGTATTGTATTCTGAAAGATAGTGTGAATTTGATAAAATATATATAATATGATTATGGAAGATCAGGCATCATACCGGTACAAATATAGATACTGATATTACTTCTTTATGGAGGATCAAATGTCACACGGGTACGAATATGGTTATTGATATAATTTATTGATGGAGGATCGGGTACCACACAGTATGTTACTGGGACTTAGATTGTCCTCTAGAGGTCATGACTAGTTGGACAAAAATAAGTCCCTTAGCATGTGTGTACAGATTAGTGTTGATTTTAAATGATCATTCAGTTTAATAAGCTGATAACAAACTAACAGTGTTTTAATTGCAAGGTTTAGAAACACATAGTTGTTACGTATGAAAAAATTATTAGCAATATGTCCGATGTTAAATTCGGGTATTTCTACTTCATTGATTTCTCAAGCAATGTGGTCGACGTTAAATTTTAATATTGCTATGAGATGTGAGTGGATTAGACGCCACGAGACGACATGGTGATATTATAATAATAATAATAATAATAATAATAATAATAAAGGAATTAATAATGAAGTGATCCTGTAACACCCTTAAACTTTTTGGGTATTTTATTTTTTGTTTTTTCGTACTTGAATATTAATTTTTTACTCAAATCATGTTCGAAGATGTTAAAAAGGTAACCCGGAAGAATTTAAGAATTTTTGGATAGAGTTTGGGGAAGTTTTGGAACAAAGAGGCGGTAAGCCTCCACGATAGCCCAGTGTTGCAGAGGCTGGTGTCCGCGATAGGATCTGCGGAGTGGAGGATAGCCTCCACAATAGCCACCGCTCTACAGAGGTTGTGTTTTTCTGTGATTTTATTTAAAGTCCAAGGGGAGATTTTTTATCTTTTCCCATTAAACCCGTTCCCCACGATTTAAAACATCCATAAACATTATATCAACTCTAAAAATCCCTAAACAATCATTCAATATCAAGAGAGGAGAAAACTACATAGGGTTGGAAATTTTAAGCTTCAAAGATCAAATTCCCTATGTTTTCATCGTTATCAAGGTATGTGGGACTATTCTAAATCTCATGGGCATAGGTTTACTGTTTTAACATGTTTTAAAGATCTACAATTATGTATAATTAAAGGATTGTAGAAATAGTTTGAAAACGCGTATTATGAAACTATTTTGATAAAAATGTGTAATTTTTCTATAAATTAGAATCATAATCATGTGAATATATGAAGTGGCTTTTTAAAAGTGAATTATGTACATGGTTTATGAAATTTCCCCTTGCATGCTGAGATTTATAGTCTTAACATGTATGGGATGTTCGAATGCATGACTAAAAGTTGACTTTAAATGTTTTACTATCATTATGGGTTGACATTATGTAATGATCAAATAAGACCACGCTTTATTAATTATAAAGGCTCATTTTATAATTATAAATGCTCATTATGTTAAATGAGAGTTCACTTTATTAATTAGTGTGCAATATGCGGGCTTGTATAAGGAAGTTCGCATCTGGTCTCTAGGATGTTGTGGTGTTAGTATGTAAGGGGCAAGTGCTTAACAAGAACATGAATATCTTCAAGCTACAGTGTATATGCAGTAAGTAGAAGAGGTAAAGAAGAGGCAGACAGAGGTAGAGGAAAAAAAAGCAGGCTAAGAAGGCTAAGTCTGGAGATCGGAATGTCAGTCAACAGCAAGGTGAAAAATAGGATAAGAAATGGTATAAGAAGAAATTTTAGAGCAATACATAGTCATCAGCTAGATCCCCACCACCCATAACTCAAGTCGATCAACATTTTCAAAATTTTTAATCTAAAAACGGGCCACAAGTTTAGGGCACTCAATCTCAGGAAAGTGTGGCTCAATCGTACAAATAATACCCTCATTGTAACACCTGTGGAAATAATCATCCTGGAATATGCTATATAGAAAGTAACTTGTGCTACAAGTGTGACCAGGTAGGCCATACCTAAAAAAAATTGCCCCTCAGCTAGAGGAAACTTGGGAGCCTCTAAGTCCTAAGCCGCTACCACAGCTCGGCCACCTAAGGATACCCTTTTGATACTGGAGGTGGTTAAAATTGGTTATTGTAACACCCCACATTTTGGAATAGAACAAAAACCATCATTTCTATGTGTAGATGATCCAAATTCCACAAAAACCTATGCAAATTTGGTATGTTAATCAATTATGTTGTTTGGAAACCTATTTGAGTATAAATTGAGATCATAGAGGTCCCCTAACTCAAGGACGAGTTGAAAGCTTTCCTATCATTCGAGTTTGAGTGAGCGTCAAAACTTGGGTCAACTACAATCAACAATAACTCTTTGTATATAACGAATTAGGATTCCTACTATATATCAAATAAAAGTTCTTTGAGTCCTCTACCCAACTCCACTGGTTTTTCTTTAATCAGATATCGGAGTAGAAAGTTATGTTCATTTTACTTTGAAGTATCTGCCAAAACGTGATGAGGAGGCTGACGACTTATCAGCTGTGTAACAGCTCGTCAGAGCTGGTCGTTAGCCTAAGGCAGTGAATGGTGACAACTAACCCAAAAGTGATGACCTGGGTGATGACTTATCACCTGAGTAATGGCCCATCAACCCTGGTCATCAACTGATGCAATTATGCAATTATTTTTGGTTCCTTAGGGGTAGTTTGGTCTCTCCCTCACTCCATAAACCTTTCATATGAATTAAATCATCCCTTAAGTATTATTAATCAATCATTATCAGTTTTACAACATCAAAAAATTCCTCTTCACTCTCAAAATAAGATCAATTAGGGTTTTCTCCAAGAACAAGAAATTCAAGAAAATCAAGCCTTAAGTTCAAGATCTCCAAGAAACAAATCAAAATCGGGTTTCATCTATCAAGATCTAGGTTCCATCATTCAGATCTTATAATTTAAGGTACGTGGGGTTATCCTTAAAAATACATGGGCTTAAAACCATTAGAGCATGATTTTAAGATTTTAATGCATGAATTTTAAAGGGGTTCTGGAATCTATGTTCTAAATTACGTACTTCGAATGTTTTAATGTTACTATTATTTTGACCTTGTGGTCCTATCCCCTAAATTCATTTACATGTATATGTATATATATGGAATTTGAGATTTAAGATTGTTTGAGAGAATAAATTGTGAACTCCCTCTCTTGTATTGGATTAAAGCTTATGGTTTTTTTTGGAAAAGAGCTGAAATGCATGTTTTATGATTTGAAAGATGTTTTCTTAATGTCCTTGTACTTGAATATGATTTCAAATTGTTGAGAGGGTGTTTCTTTATATAACTATGTGATGTTAAAGAGAAAGAATTGCATAAGATTGAGACTTTTAACATGACCACCTTTGTTTACGGAATCATTGATGAAGAGAATTAACTGCATAGTTTTACAAGAGTTTTTTGAAAGAATTGTTTATATGGTGGTCCTAAATTTCATGATTTGAAAACAGAGATATAAATTATTATGAATGGCTCAGAGAATATGACTTGCAAGTTAATTTCAGAGTAGGTTTTTAGAGCATGCATATTTAAAAAACTAAAAATGGGAATAAAGAGGGTTAGGTGGTTACCCGAATAAGGCATGAGTTCAAGAATTTACCGATACAGGTAGATTATTATTGTATGTTGGTGATGGCCGTGAGGCGTAGTATATTCAGAGACTCCGAATGTTGCGGCACACTTGGGTTGGGGGCTTGGCTATCCAGTTAATGGTAGATCCCATATAACCCGTGGGATTACAGATTGTAAGGTACACCACCTAGCGCAGAAGTAAGACAAAGAGTGGCATATATTTCAGATATTTTCATAGTCTTTTAAAATACCCATGTGACTTCTTACTATATGATATGTTTATGAACTATTTTTAATTGCTCTCATATATGTTGAATATAAATGATTATTTTGGAATTGTTCTACGTACAAGTACATCTGTATTGGCCCTCTCTTTCCCTACCTCTCAGGTTTTGAGGCTCAATCTAGGGGTCCAGATAAGAAGTAGATAATTCAGAAAATAGATCAAATTATGCAGTGGTAAACCTTCTCTATCCCATAAGGCTTGTCCTTTTAGATTATGTCATCTATTATAGTTTCGGTCTACTAGGGGCCTTGTCCCAATTTTCAGATAGTTGTCATATTTTCATGTAGTAGAGCTGTCGCAGACTGTTCCAACTATTTTTTAGTTGATTTCAGATTTCATTCTTTATTGTTAAACTTAATCCAAAGTATGACCATGTTTCCGTATTAGATCAAAATTCCACATTTTCTTTTATTATAGGAATATTGTGCATAACTACTAGATAGAGTAGGACGCCCGGGACTTCATGGTTTGGGATGTCCGTCATAGCCAGGCCCTAGTTCAGATCATGAAAAACTTGGTATCCCAGCACGGTTCATGGTCCCAGGGTATTTGCAAAATTGCGTTGGGTAGAGTCTTATTTATGGGTGTGTAGCGCACCACACTTACAGTAGGAGGCTACTAGGCGTTTAGGAATGTCTCTCTTTCTTCATGTTTTAGTTCGTGCTATAGAGTCAGAATGTTCCTCCTTCATATTCTAATTTGTGCTATGGTGTCGCCCATACGAAAGAAAAGTTATCCTAATTCTTTTCCTTATTATGGTGTTCTCAGATAATGCTCTCAGATTTACTAACAAAAATTTCAGAAGTCACACAAAGGGCTTGATAGGAGCTCCTTGATGTGTCATAAGTCCCTTAATTTTAAAATTGTGTCCTCGTTCTTAAGATGCGTTCAGTTAAGACAAGAGTAAAATGTCTATTCTTGGGTCATTAAATATTGTGTCTTCGTTCTTAAGATCCGTTCAGTTAAGAAAAGAGTAAGATGTGTATTCTTGGGTCATTAAATATTGTGCGTCAAGTTTCTATCTCTTGTAATCTTGATATAATTATGTTGTTGAAACAAAAGTCTAGTGAAGTTGTGTGGGGCTCTTTCGATTCACTAGAATAGTTGTTTTGCGATTCATTCCATTTTCTTGTTCAAAACACAAAATCAAAGTCTAGTGAAGCCGTGTGAGACCTATTTTGATTCACTAGCAACTTGTTGTTCATCTTGTTGTTCTTGTGTTTGTTGGAACTGTATTTCCACCCGAGTAGTAGTATAAGTCAAAGCGTTGGTGTCATGACCTATTGCTGGTGAGATTAGATCAAGAAGTTGATGATATGAAGTCATAAGGTTAAAAGTCAGAGTAAGGGTGACTTTTGTGTAGATAAGATTGTATTGAAGTATAATATAAGGTTAAGGTTGATCATGTCTGATAAGTGACTTTATCCCCTTAACCTTTTTTTCTTTCGTAGTTGTAAACTAGTACTACTTGTGAGAAGGTATGTAGTAGATTTGGAGGTATAGTAGTAATGTCATAAAGGTGTTTTGGTTATGGGTAGTATCTAGATAAAATGAAGTATTTGGGTAGAATTTCCCAATTTGATGGACTAGTATATCATGTTGCATTCTTAATTGGTGGTAGATAATTGATGCTAGACTATAGGGTTGAATTTAAATGTAGAATTTGGTGGTAAGAATAGTGGCATGAGATTAATGATGTATGTTTTGTAGGAATAAATTAGTAGGCTTAATGTGTTGAAATAGTACGTGCTAATGAGTTATGATAAGGAAAACCATAAGGTCATGATCGATTATTATTGTTATAAAATTCTAGTGTACTAGTATTTCTTGATGTTTATTTCATAGTTTCCAAGTGAGGATTGTGCATAAGGTTGGGTTGTAAATCATGTCTAGCACTAAATATTAAGTTTGATCAGTTGATGGCCATGGAGGTGTATGTGATGATTTCTTAATTAATGATACTAGTTATATAGAAGTAATCTAATAGGATTGAACGGTGTATGCAATAGATTAAGTTTATTTGATTCGTAATGAAGTATGATGTTGTATGCATGAGGATGAAGTATGCCCAAGGTGATATGAGGTTGCGGTATTTTTTTTCTAAGGCTATTACATGTTGTGTGTGGCTGGTGGTACCGTTGAGTTTCTAGGTGGAGAAAGACTAGTTAGATGGTACAAGGTGTTCTAAATGGACAAGTTAAGGAGTTTTTGACTTATAGTGTTGAACCTTTTGATATGATCTTGATCCTCATGGTAGAGAGATATAAGTTTGGGGTCACAATATTGGTAGGATATGACAGAAGAAGTATGGTTCATCAAAGGCTTGATGATATCCATGTTAAGTGTTAGAATCTAAGTTTGAGTTTTGAAGGTTGAACTAATAGAAATAAGAATAGAAGCACCAGAGGGTGTGCACTTCAACTATGGGGATATTCATTAAGATTCGAAGTTAGTAAGTGTTCAAGTATTATATGATGACTATTGGTGGCTATAGAAAGATAGAGTGCATCTCAGAAGGTAGTATTAATAGTGGGTTTTCCACTTTCAAGTGTAGTCATTCGGGTTAAGTTCTATTAATTACATGTATTGTCGTATTCAAGACCCTAGAGTGCAGTAAGTGTAGTTCAGTTAGAGTCTAGTAAGGGATCTCTCAAACTTAAGATGATGGCTTGGAGCTAAGGGGGAGATGATAGAGATAGTAACTAAATCAGGCTCTCAGATTCTTAGTAGAAATGCCAATATGATATAGAACATCTGAAGGTGAGGGTGAGGCTCAACCCATTCTTGTTTCTGTATTTTCAGTTATCCTAATACCTACTTATGCCTTACATTTTAATTTTATGATCATAGTTCATGTTTATGTATATGACTGAGAATCACGTGCTCTTCCAGTTCCTAAATAAGGAATTCTAGTTCATTCAATAGTCGGGATCACATTCCATAAGTTATGAACTCCAAATGCAGCTCATGACTTATGTACTCACGCTTTATAGTGTGCTTAGTTCTTATAACTCATGCTACAGACCAAATGACTGGAAAAATTCAGCTTATAAACAGGTATACTCTTGATTTAGATCACTTTGATAAATCCCTGATGTTGATTCGCTATTCCTCATGCCTCAGTTCAGTGTCGAGTCTCGTATAATATCCTTCCATACTTCAAGGTCTTATGTTCTAACCTTTTTGTGACTCCTTCTTATGTAATGATAGTGGTGATGAGTAAATGTTTCTTGTTGATAAAAGATAATTGTATGCTTGTTTTGGATAAGACCATAAGGGTGAAGTAAGATTTGGGGCCAAGTTTTTGATACATGTGATGGTTAGTGAAAATTTGTGTGTGTATGTTCTTGGGGTAGCGCGTGGGAGTTATTTAATAGTGTTTTAGAGAAAATGTGAAGTATTTCTTTATGGGTGTTTGCCTTGAAGTTCATATGTGGTTATAAAGATAGTCTTGAATGGCATGTTGGGATTTAAGTAGAGGGATGCAATATGCGCTAGTGAATCCATAGTAAGAGTTCAGAGTTAGTCATTGAAGTGGTAAGGCATGTTATGCTTAGGGTGTGAACTTAAAAAAGATATAGAAGGTTGAATCATATGGTTTAGACTAGTGCCGCGGTGTGTCAGGTTGTATTTTGTGATTTAAAGTTAGGCTCGATCACGGTGAAGGGATTTAAGCTACTTTAGACATTAGTAGAAGTAGTTATCAATGCCAATATGAGAATTATAAGTTGAATCAAATGTATATGGTATTTGAATGGGATAGTATAGTTAAGGGAGTATTCTAGAAGTGTGCTAAGCTTGAAAGTAAGAAGCTGCATTGCCTAAGGCCTGGAAATTCTATCCTAGCTTATGAGTTAAATGTCTATATTCCATGCAATAGAGTAGTGCCAAGGATATGATTCCTTAGTTGGATGTCTTGTGTAAATCATGCCTATGATTCTTTGCTCCCTAATGCTACTAGAACTTCTTTAGAAAGTGTTGAAGATATAATCTCTTCCATCCACGTAAATTACGAATCTAGTTCAGTCCAAGCATCATGTTTCAAATTCAGCAATTTAGTCATGACTCAGTTCATAAGAGTTCAGTGAATAATCTCAAATTTTTTCCAAGTATTTTAGCTCAGACAGTGTAATACCCAGGTGCAGTCTAAGTCTTGTTACCTCATGATTCATACTTGCCTTAGTTATCACTTCTCAATTCAATATATATGATTGGATCATGAACACTTCAAGGGAATCCTAAACTTTCAGCATGAATCAGCTCCTTAAAGCAAGTAAAGTCAAGTCATCTCAGAATCCAGTTTCATGATAGAAGTTTAAATGTTTCAGCTCGGCTATATCCCTTCTTAGAAGACATATAATGTCCACGTTATTCCATATCTTTAAGACTTCAACATTCCTACCCATCATTCGGGGATGAATGATCCCAAGGGGGAGATAATGTAACACCCCGCATTTCGGGCTAGAACGAAAACCATCATTTCTATGTGTAGATGATCCAAAATCCATAAATCCTATGAAAATTTGGTATATTAATTAAATTGTGTAGTGTGAGAACTTATTTGAGCATGAATTGAGATCATAGAGGTCCCCTAACTCAAGGACGAGTTGAAAGCTTTCCTATCATTCGAGTTTGAGTGAGCATCAAAACATGGGTCAACTTCAATCGACCATAACTCTTTATATATAATGAATTAGGAGGTCTACTATATATCAAATGAAATTTCTATGAGTCCTCTTTTCAACGCTACTGGTTTCACTTTAATCTAATATCGAAGTAGAAAGTTATGTTTATTTTACTTCGAAGTGTTTGTCTACCAAAATGTGATGATGAGGCTGACGACTTATCAGCTGTGTGACGGCCCGTCAAACCTGGTTATCAGCCTAAGGCAGTGAATGGTGAAAACCAGCCCAAAAGTGATGACCTGGGTGATGACTTATCACCTGAGTGACGACCTGTCAACCCTGGTCATCAACTGATGCAATTATGTAATTTTTTTAGGTTTCTTAGGGGTATTTTGTTTTTTTCCTCACTCCAAAAACCTTTCACATGAATTAAATTACCCCTTAAGTGTTATTAATCAATCATTATTAGTTTTACAATATCAAAAACTTCCTCTTCACTCTCAAAATAAGATCAATTATGGTTTTCTCCAAGAACAAGAAATTCAAGAAAATCAAGCCTTAAGTTCAAGATATCTAAGAAACAAATCAAGATTCGGGTTTCATTTATCAAGATCTAGGTTCCATAATTCAGATCTTATAATTTATGGTACGCGGGGTTTATCCTAAAAACTACATGGGCTTAAAACCATTAGAGCATGATTTTAAGATTTTAATGCATGAATTTCAAAGGGGTGATCTATGATCTAAATTACGCACTCCGAATGTTTTAATTTTACTATTGTTTTGACCTTGTGATCCTATCCCCTAAATTGATTTACATGTATAAGTATATGTATGGGATTTGAGATTTAAGATTGTTTGAGAGTATAAATTATGAACTCCCTCTCTTGTATTGGATTAAAGCTTATGGTTTTGTTGGAAAAGAGTTGAAATGCATGTTTTATGATTTGAAAGATGTTTTGCTCAATGTCCTTGTACTTGAATATGATTTTGAATTGTTGAGTGGGTGTTTCTTCATATAACTATGTGATGTTAAAGAGAAAGAATTGCATGAGATTGAAACTTTTAATATGACCACCTTGTTTACTGAATCATTGATGAAGAGAATTAACTGCATGGTTTTACATGAGTTTCTTGAAAGAATTATTGATATGGTGGTCCTGAATTTCATGATTTGAAAACAGAGATATAAATTGCTATAAATGGCTCAGAGAATGTGACTTGCAAGTCAATGGTATGACGATACCATATATGTGTATACGCCACGACAGAGTTAAAGATTTTAGAGAATGTTTTCAGAGCATGCATGCTTAAAGAAATAAAAATGGGCATAAAGAGGGTTAGGTGGTTACCCAAAGAAGGCATGAGTTCAAGTAACTCTTAGCTTGAAATCGGATTTACCGATATGAGTAGATTATTATTGTACGCTGGCGATGGTCGCGTGGCGTAGTAGATTCAGAGACTCCGACCCTTGCGGCACACTTAGGTTGGGGGATTGGCTATCGAGTTAATGGAAGATTCCATATATCCCATGGGATTATAGATTGTAGGGTACACCACCTAACGCAGAAGTAAGACAAAGAGTGTCACAGATTTTAGATGTTTTCACAGAGTCTTTTAAAATACCCATGTGATTTCTTACTATATGATATGTTTATGAACTGCTTTAGATTTCTCTCATATATGTTGAATATAAATGATTATTTTGGATTTTCTTTGCATACTAGTACATCTGTATTAACCCCTCCTTACCTATCTCTCAGGTTCTGAGGCTCAGTCTAGGGGTCCAGATAAGCAGTAGATAATTCAGACAGCAGATCAGATTGTGTAGTGGTGAGCCTTCTCTATTCTAGAAGGCTTATCCTTTCAAATTATGTCATCTATTATAGTTTCGGTCTACTCGGGGCCTTGTCCCAGTTTTTAAATAGTTGTCAGATTTTCATGTAGTAGAGATATGGCAGACTGTTCCAGATGTTTTTTAGTTGATTTCGGATTTCAATCCTTAATGTTAAACTTAATCCAGTGTATGACCATGTTTCCGTATTAGATTAATATTCTGCATTTTCTTTTATTAAAAGAATGATGCGCATGACTACCAGATAGAGTAGGACGTCCGGGCCTTCATGGTTCAGGATGTCCAGCACAGCCAGGCCCTAGTTCGGGTCGTGACAATTATATACTTTATCTACTCACCAGGACTCAGAGGCTTCTCCAGATATTGTTACAGGTATGTTACAAATATTCTTCCGTTAGGCATATATGTTACTTGATCCCGAGTCTAGTTTTTCTTATATGACCCCTTATGTGGCAATCGTTTTTGGTTTTGAGCTCTAAAATATTTCTAAACCATTTTTTGTCTCTACCACTATTGGTGACTCTATTATGGCTAGGAGAGCTTATAGAAATTATGTGGTGTCTGTTTTCTATCGAGATATTGTGACTGATCATGTAGATCTTGACATGGTTGATTTTGATGCTATTTTGGGAATGGATTGACTCCATTCTTTTTATGCTACATTAGACTATAGAACCAGAAATTTCACCTTCTCTTTTCCTACTGAGCCAGCAATAGAGTGGGAGGGTATTCTCTTGCACCTAGAGAGAAGTACATATCTTATCTTAGAGCTCATAAGCTCATATCCAAAGATTGTTTGTACCATCTTGTTTGGGTCAAAGATTCTAGAACTGAAAGTCCCTTCTTGTAGTTAATGAATTCCTAGAAGTCTTTCTTGACGATTTTTCTAGGATAGCCCTAGATAGGAAGATAGATTTTGGCATTGACCTGTTGCCAGACACTTGACCTATTTCTACTCCTCCATACAGAATGGCTCCTGATGAATTGAAAGAGTTGAAAGAGTAGTTAAAGGTCCTTCTTGGTAGAGGATTTATTCATCCTAGTATCTCTCTTTGTGGTGCTCCGGTACTCTTCATGCGTAAGAAAGACGGCTTCCTCCGCATGTGTATAGATTACCGTCATCTGAACAAAGTCATCGTTAAGAACAAGTACTTTTTTCCAAAATCGATGATATCTTTGACTAAATCCATGGTGCTAAATGTTTCTCCAAAATAGTCCTTCAGATGACATCTCCAAAATAGTTTTTAGAACCCAATATGGTCACTATAATTCCAGGTCATGTCCTGGTCTGACTAATGCCCCGCAGTATTTATGGATCTCATGAATAGGGTGTTTCATCAGTTTCTAGACCTATTTGTCATATTGTTTATTGATAATATCTTGATTTACTCTAAGAGTGAGGAGGAACATACTAATCACCTCTAAATTGTCCTTCAAACTTTTAAAGACCATGAGTTGTATGCAAAGTTTTCTACGTATGAATTCTGGCTTAGTTCAATAGCTTTTTAGGGGCATATTGTTTCAAGTGAGGGAATTAAAGTGGATCACCAAAAGGTTGAAGCTGTGAGAAAATAGCCCAGACCCACGACTCCAATCGACATCAGGAACTTTTTTGGGTTTGGCAGGATATTATAGTAGATTTATAGTTTTTCATCCATAGATGCTCTACTTACCCAATTGATTCAGAAGAAGAAGAAATTCTTGTGGTCTGACTGTTGTGAGAATAGTTTTGAAAAATCGAAAGACAAGCTGACTACTGTGCTTGTTTTAACCCTTCTTAAGGGCGCAAAGGGTTTTATTGTGTATTATAATTCACCCCTAATAAGACTTGGGTGTGTACTTATGTAGCATGGTAAGTTAGTGGCTTATGTATCAAGACAGTTAAAGGTGCATAAGAAGAACTATCCCACCCATGATCTAGCATTGATGATTGTGATATTTGCACTCAAGATTTGGCATCATTATCTTCACGGGGTACATGTTGACATCTTTACTGATCACAAAAGTTTGCAATATGTATTCATACAGAAAGAGCTGAATCTCAGGCAGAGGCGGTGGTTAGAGTTATTGAAGAATTATGACATAAGCCTACACTCTCATCCAGGTAAGGCCAATGTGGTTGTTGATGCCCTTAGCAGGTTGTCCATGGGCAGTCTTTCTCATGTGGAGGAAAAAAAGTGGAATTTGGTTAAGGATATTCATTGGCTTACTAATCTAGGGGTCTGACTCCTAGACTTTGAGGATGGAAGGATGTTCATCCAAGAGGTTGCTAAAGCTTCCCTATGTGCAGAAATTAAGGAAAAACACACTAAAGAACCATCTTGATACATATCAAGGAGGATATTGTTCAACCAAAAGTAATGGCCTATGAAATTGGGGAAGATGGTATTTTGAGATACCAAGGTAGGTTGTGTGTGCAAAATATGGATCGGCTACGAGAGAAGATTCTAGATGAATCTCATACCCCCATGTAAATATTAGCACCTTCTTCCACCCTCAAACGGATGGGCAAGCGTAGCGTACCATTCAAACCTTAGAAGATATATTGAGGGCTTGCGTGATTGACTTTAAGTGTAGTTGGGTGGATCACTTGTCGTTGATAGAATTCGCCTATAACAATAGATACCACTCTAGAATCCAAAGGATCCTTTTGAGGCTCTTTATGGGAGAAGGTGTAGGTAGCTGACAACGCCCAAGCGCACACGCAAGTGTACGTGGTCTTATCAAGTAGTAAAGTGGCTTCAAGGAAGCCCAAGTATCGATCTCTTAGGGACTTGCATTCGCCGCCTATCTAATTCTAGTTTAACTAATTGAGAAAAAGTAAACAAGGAGAGAGTTTGTAATTTTGTAAATTAAAAATAAAATAAATAATGCATAAAATAAAATACTTGGGACAATCAATGGAAGAAAACCCAGGGTTAAAGCACTTCGAACAATCATACTATGTTATTGAATTTTATTCGTCAACTTGCTTATCGTGGTTGTTGATTTGTAGGGTTAATTGCATGATCATGGTTTCCCAACCTCTAATATTTTACCTAATATGGATATTACAACTACATCGTTGAGAGGGGATGCAATAATCAAATAAAGTTAATTAAATCTATCATCCTACGTTTGAATCAAGTAAGACATCTAAATACATCTCTATCCTAGACACTAAGTTCAATTCTTTATTTTATAAAAGAATAAAAATCCGAACTTTATTTATTTCCATGTTCTATCTCCCTATTCCCTCTCCCAAGATCAAAAGGTCGACAATATATGTATTTTATGGTTGATCAATCCACAAAATAATTAAAACAAGAATAAACAAACAACCAAATATGATAAGCAAAATTAATCCAAAATAATAATAATCATGTTCTTGGCTTTAACCCCGGAAAGAGGGTTTAGCCTTGAATGGAAATATTCATCATCCAATCCCATGGAAAGATGATACAAACCATAAAAAAAAAAAAACTAAATTAAAGAATGATAAAACCTAAAAAAGGAAGTTTTGGTAGCCTCCAATGATGTCCCAAGTGATCTAGGGTGTTTCAAGATGTCCCAAGATGATTAAAACAGAGTTTGGGATGTTATATTTATAGTATATAAGTCATAAATCGACTTGGATTGGGTTTCAACACTGTTTTTCTTCAGCTGGGAAGATTTCTCCCAATTTTGGTGGTCGGCGCGACGCGGTGACATGCTAATTCACAATTGTCAAAAAATATGTTAAATTCCAGAAGGTAGTCGCGATTTCAGTGCATCACGGAGCCTTCTTAAACCCCATTATAAGCTACACGTTCCTATGGGTCAAAAAACTTGGGAATTTTCTGAATCTAGTGATGTTTTGTACTCATACATTGGCCTATCCCACACTCCACAGGCGCTCAATACATTACAGGGGTCAAAATTGCGTCTAGCTTGTGTCTTGTGCTTTTCTTGAGCCCTTCCGAGCCTTCTTGAGTTGTTTTCACTTGATTTTAAGCTTGTATATCCTTTTTATATCATCATAATCCATTCATCAAGAATCCTAAATCATTAAACACATCAATTAAGAGCTCAAAACAACACAACATCTTCATCGATGAACTAGAAACACGAGCTAAGCATAGGCTTAATTCACATTGAGCTTTAACTCATTGTTTTGACTCTTTTCTTGATCAAATTGACCCTTGAACATTATAACTAAGTTTTTTTTACATATAAATACATAATAAAAACCGTAGTAACTCATTAAACACATTAGAACCCAACACAAGAAACTAGAAAAACACCTAGCTCAAGCTAGTTACACTAGTTTTCTCAATTGAACTCTAAATGCTCAAATTGAATCAAAACTCATGTGAAACCACCATTAAACATTGTAAACACATACTTGGATACATAATTGTTCATTTATAGAATCATCCTCAAAACAAGGCTAAATAAGCTAGAATAGTAGCGCTAGAATGCATAAATTCATCCAACATCACCACCCCACACTTAAAGCCTTGTTCGTCCATGAGCAACTCTTAACTATAAATACCATGAGATGAAGAGATTCCACACTTCTACTATATGAAAGAAATTCAAGCTAGCACTAAAATGACTACACGAATGCAAGTTTCTACACTATTTACACAATTGAAAGCTTAAGAACACTACTCCAAAACAACCTAGCCTCAAGAATTGACTCACCTAGTTGGCAAACTCATGCTTCTTTCTCAATCAAGGACATCATATAAATCACCCACATTCATCAAACATGTGCCCCTCACAACAAGAGAGTTACCCATAATCACTCAAAATAATGCAATTTATAATGTTATGGGTACAAGAATCAAATTACGCTCACTCTCACAAAGAATTCACAAGTTACACATAATGAACCATAGGCTTTCCCTTAGTGTAATGCTCCACTAATATCGGAATGATGAACTTAGGATCAATTAGGACTTTTCCGGGTTGAAATGTAGGCTAAGGAAAAGGTAGGAACTATTTTGGCCAAGAATAGTGATTAATCTCTCTAAGCTCTTTAATACACTACATTAAACATTTAAAACCAATCTCCAACAACCAAATTACACTTTTTTATCCACCCATACCTTTTATTTTTGCCCCATCTCTTTTAAGCATTTTCACAAACACATGGTGGGCGCATTATGTATTTCTTCAAGATTTAATTTTTCTCATTCTCTACAATCATGGGAATATTTTTAACACCATTTATATCAATCCCAACTGCCACACATCAAATATAAACACCAATAACTATTACCTTGGGGCATCAATTTCACATTTTTATTCATCAATTTCTCAAACTCCTTTTTCACTTATTTCTTCTTCTTTTTCAATTAAAGAACTTAGGAGCTTTTCTAATAAAATTGTGGTCTATCAAAGAAGGGGATTAGGGTAATTATTAGGCTACCAAAGAAAAGGCTAAAGGCTCAATGGGGTTTAACTAGGATAATGCCCAAAAGATAGGACAAAGAGAAGGTATAAAACAAGGCTATCAAAGAAATACCTAAATCATCTCCTAAACCCACACTCTTTATTTCATTTTGCACACACACCGGACAAGTTCTCTAAAATATATGCAACAAGGAATATACAAAAATACCTCACCCGCACATGGCACATGCTTGACTCAATAGGATCATCATAGACTCCCAACCAAACAATAGCATGAATTCAAAATTAAGCAAACAAATACAAGAGTCATAAACTTGAACCTAAGAGTCTCAAAAATAGCAATTCACACAATTCAACATGCTTTTACAAACAAACTCACTTGCATCATGTAATTAAAAATAGTACCAACAAAAATATCTCACTTATTCCTAACCTAAATCTTTTTAAATTAAGCCAAAATTTGAGATTTTTCCCACCCCACACTTAAAATTCTACTTTGTCCCCAAAGTGAGTTTAGATGTAAAAAGGTAGAAATACTCCCTGAGGCCTCTAGGCCTAGCTAGTAGCATCTTAACACATAAAAAAGATTTACGGAACCCCACACTCATTCTTTGCCATGCTCCAAGCTCAAATTTATCGTACTCAGACTTCCCATTAACCTTTGACTCAACCAAAAACAAAAATTATGTGAAATAAAAACTAAAACCTGAAAATAAAACCTACTTACCTTGGGTTGCCTCCCAAGAAATGCCTAATTTAGTATCGCAGCACGACCCAATCAACTTTTTCCTCTACCTTGAGGATATGAATTTCAACCCCAACATCGCATCCATCTTCTTGCCTTGCTCATAGGGTGGTGGTATAAAAATTAATGAACCAAGTAAAAGAATGTGCATGATAAACCACTCAGCCTTCATGTGAGGTGTGTTTTTATGTTGCTTATCTGGTGTAAATTAAAGAATATAGGATTCTTGTTCCTCATCTTCACACTCTTCCACTATTTTAGATGATTCCACAGACAAGAATTCATCTAAAATAATGTAGAAAAGTATTTCGAATGCGGCTCAACCAATCCTACTTTAAAATTTACACAATCTACTACGCACTCACTTTTATTCACCTCAATTTCAGAATCAAGATAAAGATGGTGATCGAGTGGCTGCAATTCTTGTGTTTGCTCCACACATTGGCTAATATTCTTCTCATATTTTTCTTTGCTTAGACACTATATACATGGTGGCAGTGGTATCTCCTCAACCTATTCAATAATTTCAGTTTTCGAGTACTCGGACTTTCTCGAATTGTCAGCAACTTTCTTGATTGGGGGGTCAACTCTGTATCTACCTCCTTAGTTGTCTGTTGAGCATTTCCCGCAAACATGACTGAATTAGGATTAAAATCACACATATCTGCAGAGTGATACAGACTCTAACAAACCATAAACCAACTCGTGGGTTACTCCATAGGTTAGAAACAAACAGGGCCCCTCCAAATGCTTAGATCAAAATCAGGATAAAAAACCTCGTGGTGGGGTCCTCCACAAAAATGACAAGAATCATTATCCCTCGAAAACCATCTATCAAAGACTGACATCTGAAGAAGAGTGTGAGAAAAATAAAATAAAAGAAACTACGAAAAAAAACTAGACTATTTACAACTCAATGTAGTTAAACTAAAAATAAGATAATTGCCTACTTCCAAGTCCCCGTCAATGGCGCCAAAAATTTAAAAGCGCACACGCAAGTCTACGTGGTCTTATCAAGTAGTAAAGTGGCTTCAAGGAAGCCCAAGTATCGATCTCTCAGGGACTTGCGTTCGCCGCCTATCTAATTCTAGTTTAACTAATTGAGAAAAAGTAACCAAGGAGAGAGTTTGTAATTTTGCAAATTAAAAATAAAATAAATAATACGTAAAATAAAATACTTGGGACGATCAATGGAACAAAACCAGGGCTAAAACACTTCGAACAATCATACTATGTTATTAAATTTCATTCGTCAACTTACTAATCGTGGTAGTTGATTCGTAGGGTTAATTGCATGATCATGGTTTTCCAACCTCTAATCTTTTACATAATATGGATATTACAACTACATCGTTGAGCGGGGATGCAATAATCAAAGAAAGTTAATTAAATCTATCATCCTACATTTGAATCAAGTAAGGCATCTAAATACATAACTATCCTAGACACTAAGTTCAATTCTTTACTTTATAAAAGAATAAAAATCCGAACTTTGTTTATTCCCATGTTTTATCTCCCTATTTCTTCTTCCGAGATCAAAAGGTCAAAAATATATGTATTTTATGGGTGATCAATCCACAAAATAATTAAAATAAGAATAAACAAACAACCAAATATGATAAGCAAAATTAATCAAAATTAATCCAAACAATAGTAATTATGTTCTTGGTTTTAACTCTGAAAAGAGGTTTTAGCCTTGAATAGAAATATTCATCATCCAATCTCTTGGAATGATGATACAAACCATAAAAAATAAATAAATTAAAGAATGATAAAACCTAAAAAAATAAATTGTGGTAGCCTCCAATGATGTCCCAAGATGATTAAAACGGAGCTTAGGATGTTATATTTATAGTATATAAGTGATAAATCGACTTGGATTGGGTTTCAGCCCTATTTTTCTTCAGCTACGCAGATTTCTCCCGATTTTGGAGGTCGGCACGACGCGGTGACATGCTCATTCACAATTGTCAAAAAATTTGTCAAATTCCAGTAGCTAGTTGCAATTTCAACGCATCACGGAGCCTTCTTAAACCCCATTATAAGGTACATGCACCTGTGGTTAAACATCTTGGTCCTCTTATGAATCTAGTGATGTTTTATACACATACACTGGCTTCTCCTACACTCATCATGCGCTCAATACATTACAGGGGTCAAAATTGCATCCAACTTGTGTATTGTGCTTTTGTTGAGCCCTTTTGAGCCTTCTTGAGTTGTTTCCACTTGATTTGAAGCTTATATATCCTTAATATATCATAATAATCCATTTACAAAGAATCCTAAAGAATTAAACACATCAATTAAGAGCTCAAAACAACACAACATCCTCATCGATGAACTAGAAACACGAGCTAAGCATAGGCTAAATTCACATTGAGCTTTATCTCATTGTTTTGACTCTTTTCTTGATCCAATTGACCCTTGAACATTATAAATAAGTTTTTTCATATAAATACATAATAACAACCTTAGTAACTCATTAAAACAGATTAGAACCCAACACAAGAGACTAGAAAAACACCTAGCTCAAGCTAGTTACACTAGTTTTCTCGGTTGACTTCTAAATGCTCAAATTGAACCAAACTCATGTGAAACCACCATTAAACATTGTAAACACATACTTGGACACATAATTGCTCATTTATATCATTATTAATACATATATCATAAGAATCATCCTCAAAAGAAGGCTAAATAAGCTAGAATAGTAGTGCTAGAATGCATAAATTCACCCAACATCAGTCGTCGATTGGTTGGTATGAAGCGGGTAAAACTCATTTTTTGGGGAATGACCTTGTTCATCATGCGATGGAGAAAGTGAAAATCATTATAAAGCGTCTTAAGACATCCTAAAGTCGCTATAAGTCCTATGCCGATGTTAAAAGAAGGGAGTTAGAGCTTAAGGTTGATGATTGGGTGTTCCTAAAAATCTCCCCTATAAAGAGAGTTATGAGATTCAGGAAGAAAGGAAGGCTCTGTCCTCGCTACATAGGTCCTTACCAGATTATGAGAAGGTTTGGTAGAGTTTCTTATGAGTTAGAGTTACCGCATTTACCACATGTTTAGCTTCAGTTCATCCTGTATTTTGTGTGTCAATCCTTAAGAAGTATATTGGAGATCATTCTCTTGTGCTTCTTGTAGAGGATATTGGTGTATGATATTTTTTATCATATGAGAAAGAGCCCATATCTATTTTAGATCGTCAAGTTTGGAAGTTGATAAGTAAAGAGATAGCCTTGGTAAAAGTGTTGTGGAAGAATCATAAAGTTGAGGAAGATACTTGGAGTTGGAGAATTATATACGCAGAAGATATCCATCATATTTTGAATCCGCAGAAGATGATATGGATGGTGTTGACCTTATCTTACTCATTTTAGTTCTTATATCACCTTAAATTATGCTTAATGGGATCCAAATATTCATTTGAGGATAAATGATCCCAAAAGGGGGATAATGTAACATCCTCAAATTTTGGATATTTTAGTTTTGGTCTTACCGTACTTGAAATATAAATTTTTGACTCAAATTATATTCAGGGATGCTAAAAGATTAGTTTGGAAGAATTTTGGAATTTTTGAATGGAGTTTAGGGCAGTTTTGGAAAACGGAGGTAGTAAGCCTCCGTGATCGCCTCGTATATCGCTGAGGGCGGTGTCGTGATAGGGTCTGCGAAGCAGAGGATAGCCTCTTCAATTGCCCCATGCCATAGAGGTTGTGTTTTCCTGTGATTTTATTTAAAGTCTAAGGGGTTTTTATTGGTCTTTTTCCCATTAAACTCATTCCCCACGACTTAAAACATCCCATAAACGTTATATCAACTCTAAAAATACCTAAACAGTCATTTTAAAACAAGAGAGGAGAAAACTACCATGGGTTGGGAATTTTTAAGCTTCAAGGGTCAAATTTTCCTACATTTTCATCACTATAAAGGTATGTGGGACTGTCCTAAATCTCATGGGAATAGGTTTATCAATTAAACAAGTTTTAAGGATCTATAATTATGTATATATACAGAGTTGTGGAAATCATTGAAGAACACGTATTATGAAACCATTTTGATAAAAGTGTGTAATTATTATGATGTTTTTTCATTAATTTTAGTCATAATCATGTGCACATATGAAGTGGGTTCCGAAAAGTGAATGATGAATGTGGTATATGAAATTTCCCTTTGCATGATGAGATTTATTCTCTTAACATGTATAGGTTGGTCAAATGCATGACTAAAAATTGAGTTTAAATGTTTTACTATCATTATGGATTGACATTATTTAATGACCAAATGAGGGCGCTCTTTATTAATTATAGATGCTTATTATGTTAAATGAAAGAGTTGCATGCATTTTTTTATAATATCTGGTCACCATATGTTAAGTCTTGAAAAGAGAGTATTTTGCATAAGCTCCATAGGTTATTTGAAATGAGAATTCTCTTGTGATGTTGAACCCTTTTAGTGATCATTAACATGATTTGTAATGAAAGAGTTAAGGATTTGATGAGATACGACATGGCTTGCAAGTTTACGTATGAAGATACCTATTATGGAATGCCCTTAACATGAAAGAAAAGAATCTCATAAATAAGATGCATGTTTTAAAAGGATAAAAATAGGCTCCAATAGAGTTAGATGGTTACCCAAAGAATGCACAAGTTTACATAACTCATTTTCCAAAACCATATTTTGCCGACGTGGGTTTATTATGTCCTGAAATATGGATTGTACGCTGGCGACTATCCTTTGGTGTATTATGAATTATGTACCCCAATTCTTGCGGCACTCTAATTAGGGTCTTAGACTCCAAGTTAAAGGTGAATTCCATATAGCCCGTAGATTGGTACGAATGTAGCGTGTCCATCTAGCTCAGACGAAAAACAAAGAGTGTTGTCTTTGTGTTGTCACATGAATGATTGAAATTTTTTAATTATGATTATGTTTATATATATATATATATATATATATATATATATATGTATATATATGTATATATAAATGCATATTATGCTAGACTATTTTCATAATGCTCTCAATTATGTTACACAAAATTATATGTTATATTTTTCCATTGCCCTCTAAACCAGTACTTACAAATTAATAACCCATTTTCCTACAGGTTTTGAGGCTCAGTCCTATAGCCCAGTTCAGCATTAGACTATTCCCAGACTTCCAGACTTGGTGAGCCTCCCATACTTCAGAAGGCATCTTATCCATATGCTAGTTTTAGTATTTTATGATCCAGTCGGGGGCCTTGTTCTGTCTTAGACATACTAGTGTTTTCAGTTCAGTAGAGGCTTCGTAGATTGTTTTAGATTGAATTTGATTTTCTTATAGATTGTTGTCATGAAGTGTTAAGCTTGATTATGGGATTCTCATGTTTTCAATTTATCTTCCGCTTTTTTATTTCAAATGAATTGTTCTTATGATCACATACTAAGGAGTTTCTCAGCCTTCATGGTTCGAGATGTCGTTGTGGCCAGAGCCTCAGTTCGGATCGTGACAGATACAAACTGATGAATCTAATGACTAATCCTGAAAAAACGATCTCAAAGTATCAATCATTAAATTAATCCTTTTCAAAAGTATGTATAAAGTTTTGTAATGAAACTTGAGTTCTCTAGTGTGTGTTACTGAGATATAAGTTGACTTGTAGTTCCTACTTGATGTATCGTTGTGCTGGGAAAAGTGAAACTCTGTACTTACTTTCTATATGTTGGTCAACTCACTTCATTTGTACTTGTTGTAATTGTAGCTTACCCGATTAGCTAGTTATTATTATTTACTATTATAAAAAAGTATTTGGTTGTTAGCCTGAGAGTTTAGTATGAGTTTTTTATAATTACTGGGTTGATCCTATAGATGTGGGTAATGAAAAAGGTAATCTAAATAAAGAGGTGAGGGTGATAGTTTAATGTTGCATTGTGGTGGATTGTGTGAATTAATGAAGCTAGACTATGCTAGAAATAAATAAAATCTCGTTAATAGAGCTAGAAAATTATAAATTATATATGACAAGTGTTATAATAATATTACAACCTTAGTTAAATTATATTTTATTTAATAAGTCATTATTTATTTTCTTTGATTCTATTTTATGATTATGTGGACTAACACTGATCGGTCGAAGATGGCTATCAGTACATGTGTTTGTACTGGCCCTGCTCTTCTACATTCCTTTTTTGGGTGTAGAATGGATGCAGTTAGTTTGCAGTTACTAGATGAATGACGATATTCAACACTAACTTCTACAATTCCTTCCTGGAAGATGTTGAAGTCTTTTTGTTATTTTTTTATTGCTAGTTTATTCTATAATAGGTAGCTCTTGCACATGTCTGACCATGTCTTGGGATAGTGAAAGACAGTTGTAAGAAGTTTTTAAAAATTTTATTTATTGGTATTTAATTTACTTTGTTATATTTAATTCAGTATTATACTAAAAATACATCAGTCTTTACATATTTTTTATTGGGTAATAAGGATTTTCCTAGCTACGTAGGATAGCGTTGGTGCTTGCATGGCCAGTTAATTTGAATCGTAACAGTAAGTATTACTAGAACACTATTATAACGTGTTGAGGTGCTAAGTATTCCTATATTCTCTTATTTAAACTTTGCAATAAATTGGATATTTTATATTCAATAAAAACATGTATATAATCACGTTTTGAACTACGCATTGCGTCACTTTTCGATCAGTCATATTTTCAAAAAAAAATCTTGTCACTTTTCCATTACTACTACTTGATTTGATGTATTCTGCACAAGTAAGTAATTTAATGTAATTACAAGTAATTTTATTTTTTAGAATTTATAATAAACAATAATTCATCGATTATAATAAATTAAAATACACTAATGATTAATTATATGACTAAACAACACAAAATCCACTAATATAGGAGCTAATTACTCCCTCTAACTACTAGTAAACTACACTTTCTATCATAAAAAAGTGTCGGAATACATCATTTTATCGCACAAGTCCATCTATCTCATATATATGCACAACTATTTTGGTAACTGAAGATTCTTTTGTTAACAAAATCTCTTAATATAAGACAAAAATTAAGGAATTAATGGAAACATGTATCTTGATTGTGTAAGTTGATTAATTTTATTTTATTATTTTTTTAAATAATGAATTCATTAATTATATGCACCTATTATCAATCTTATACGATATATCCAAATAAATGTATCTGGTATCAAATATATATGTATCTAGTATCAAAGATGTATGAATACAATGATCAAATTTCATCTAATGTATCTGTTTATATATATCTAGTATTAATATCATCTACCTAGTATAAATTTAATGTATCCACTTTTAATTCATAAATTATATCCAAAATACATATATATCTAGTATAAAAAAAAAAATTAATTTTGGGTATAAAGTAGGTGACTTATTTTGTTAGATTATTTACAAAGCTGTCATATTGCAAATCATATGAGCTTTCATTAGCCCACCATTTCCACATAATGGTGTCATTGTTGAGTCTAATTACCATTGGACTTGCAAAGTATGACAGAATTTTTCCAGCTATATCCCCATCAACCAAAAAATGCTGGATACTCTCACTTCGAGTGTTTCTACAATCCGTAGCTACTAGCTACACAGATCTTTCTATAAGCAGTGTCACATTTTAAAAAGTACATAAATGTGCATAAATTGCAATTTTACAAAGGAGGATGAATATTGTTTAAAAAATAAATATTTTAAACTTGGTGAAGTTATTCTTTTTTCATATCATTTAATTAACTGTTTTTCATTTAAGAAGATGTTAATAGTTAGATCTCATAAATCTGGAGGCTAAATCTCGAAGCCATTAGAGGCTAACGGTAAAGCGTGTCATTTTTATCCTCTATATCTAATATCATGTGTAAATCACTAATTTTAGCAGAGACATATAATATTGATCTAGCAAGAAATTGTGTGGGACAAAAATTGTCTATTGGAGTAATGTCACGTGACATCCCTTCACTCAAGGTATATCCGCCCGTGGCTACAACAGCTACATTGGACACAATATTTCTAAGTATCAATCTTGCTCTTTTTTGTCTACTATGTTCTCTAGCAGAAGCACAGGTAAATTTACCATCATTAGGATTAGTGCAATGTAGATATTTTCAATGTGATTTTGGAGGTTGTGGGACACAGTCTCCATCTACACAATGGTGTTTGTATGTTTGTTGGTGGGCTTAGCCAGTCCAAAGACACGGGTCATTGAAGTTCACTGTGTGCAACTCATCACAAATTTTGAGTATTTTATGGTAACTGAAGTCCAAAAACCAAAATCACTATATGCCACTCATTACATAGTTTGAGTATTCTTGAAGCTTATATTTTTAAAGCATGATTTAAGAGTCCTCCAACTATTGTGAAATTTTGAGAATAATATAAATCCATAGAAGAGTTAGAGAAAATACCCTATTTCACCCTTGAAATATATCCAAAATGGCTGAGACACACTTCAATTTAACGTAGGTCCTATTAACCCCCTGAACTAATTAAAAGTGTAATTTTGACACTATTAGTGTCTACGTGGAACACGTGTGCCTACGTGGACCTTTCAGTGTGTTGTGCTACGTATGTGCCACGTAGACACTAAGAGTGTCAAAATTATACTTTTAATTAGTTCAGGGGGTAGTTGGGAGCCCTTTAAGTTGAGGTGTGTCTCAGCCGTTTTGGGTATAGTTCAAGGGTGAAATAGGATATTTTCTCGAAGAATTATTTTATGAAGTTACGAACCTTATTTTAGTATATATAAAGTTATTCATGTTTTAGCAAGCTTTTTATGATTGGGGCTATGAGCTGATTTATAGATATGTTATATGATTTTAAAAATAAAGATTTGAGCTTCACGTCACACACTTAAGCATAGTCTCACAAAAACATATGTTTTAAAAAGACATTTTTTTGAGCAAGACTTACGAGAAGCTTTTAGATAAGCTTAATAGATATGTCATGATCTATATAAATAGTATGTTTTGGGAGGATTATGTAGCAATGAGCGGATACAAGTTTAGAAAACTCAAATTCCATAACTACGTGCTACCCTAGGAGTATAATTTCACCGCAATGTCGATTGAACTTTAGCCTTAAGAGGCTCACTTAGAGGATCCACACATAGATTGATAGGTCGTATACTCTGGCATGGTATTAGGCAACCCTTCCAACAGGGTTAGATGTTTGACATCATTAGCTCAAGTGATGTATGTCGATTATAAGAAACTCCCACCTATCATATTTTACTTCATTTTGATACGTGACTTAATTTGAACCCAATATGTTTTCAGATAGCATGATTTCAGATATGCATCTTTTCAGACATATGATTTCAAAAATATGATTTCAAATACAAATTGTCTTTTCAAAATACTTATTTATTGTCCTTAATTGCATTTTCTCTCAGTTGATATTTATATATTTATTGAAAGACTCATTCTCGTCCCTCTCACAACTTATGATAAAAATGTGATTTCATCCTTTTATTTTTGTTCCTACATACTCAATACCTTCCCTGTACTGATCACATACCTCTCTTGCCTATATTTTTTATGTGATGTAGATACGAGCAATAATTCTGAGACTCGCGGCTAGATAGTAGTAGTACATAGTTCAACAGTTGGTGAGTCCTCCTCAATCGGAGACATCGTTTAGTCGTTTCGATCCTTATTTCAGTCATTCTAGTATTTTGTAATTGAATTAGCTGGGTCTTGTCCCAACAACTCATTCTTTTAGTAGAGGCTTTCAGACATAGTCAATGTATTAAGTTGTAATAGACTTATCTTTAAAATTTATTTCAGTATGATTTTTGTAACTTTTACTTCAGGTTTCCATATTATGCTTAGATATGCAATATCAAGGGTTAGCTTGAGATTACTTGTGGTTCTAAGCACTGTTTCTCGTCAAGGATGTAGACTTACGTAATGAAATTTAAGAGATCCTACACCTTATAAGTAGCCTCCCAATCTTTTTAGCTACTAATGTGGGACTTTTGTTCACACACCCAACATTTGTTTAACAATTTTAATTTTCCATTTTCTATCTAGCTCTTTACTTTTGGGAGTTACAACTGGCTTCTGGTTTAAAATCCAATTTTATATAGGGTAACTTGCACAAATTACAAGTCCATTAAATACCTTAGAGAGAAAAGAAAGTGTGGAGATCGATTTTCGGCATCCAGGGTGATTTGAAAACATTATTTTGGTCATTTCCTCGTCGATATTTCTATACATTTTCATTATACTCTTTATTAGTTTTTCAACTTAAACCCAAATCTGTAGTTTACTATACGGACTGATTTAGAGCTCGTTTGTGCTCGTACTTATTTTTTATAGTAATTGATCCTTGAACTTAGTGGGACATTTTAACGATTTTAAAGTCGTGATTTCATAAGTGGGCCTCACGTTGGATTTTAGATTAATTTGGGACCCAGAGCATTTTTAAACAATATGAGTATTGTTATTCTCATGTAACACATAGATTATTATTTTGATAGCATGGCATCATGCAGATGATTTTCGAAAGAAAAAAACTCTAATTTAGTGAACGTACGGCACCCAGGTAGGCTAGGATTACTTCTCTCTTAGACTAAGCCTTATTGTAATATTGGTATGATATTATACTAGGGATGTGTAGGGTTTTATGACTTGGCTATATGTTTAGAGACTTTTGGATTATTTTGCCGCTTAGATAGACGCTTTAGGTAGAGTTTGGGTTCATTCTTCCTCCTTGGATTTATGTTATTATTTCAAGCCTAGTTTGGACTTATTTAATATTTAGTGATGGAACACTCAGACTTAGACTAGTTTTGGGTAGAAATTTATCTTAGTATGAATTTTCAAAATTAGTAGATGGCCCGTCGGTCCTCTTTTAGGTCAAATATCTAGATTATCCTCTTGTAGACATGGGAGGTCTTTTTTAGCCACCCTAGAATAATTCTTGACTATTAGGATGATTTAGACACCTTTTTGACCTTTAGTTAAACTTGTGACCTTGTACTTGTTTACTAGTTTTAGTTCAAGTCCGGGAAGTTATGATTCATGCGTGATAATTTGCTATGATGGTATGATACTCTAGTTCCGGTTCGAGTACATAATTTATGATCTATTTATGAAATTATTATGGTGATATCACTTTTTAGTTCCGATTCAAGTCTGGCATTATGGTTTAAATGGAATCGCAGATATGGACTCACTGTTGTTCACTAAATGTTATGATTATCGATACTCTCTTTCTTGTTTGCATCCACCGGGCTTATGGGGACTTGAATGGATTTTTACTCATTGTTTGCACCTTCTAGATTCATTTAAGTCCAGTTAGGTTATAGTTAGAACGTAAATATTGTCACACCCCTTGTTCGTGCAAGGGCTAAAGGATTTTTCCAATTAAAGTGATGGTTTTGAATAGGGATTAGTTTATTTATTTTCAGAGTCACCACTTAGAATTGAGTTATGGTGTCTAAGTCATCTTATTGAATCCCTAATCAAAAGAAAATGTCTCTTTGTTGGTCTATGAAAATAGAAGACCATGTAAGAAATTCTGTTGATCGAGAGAAAGGTATGAGTCACCCCTCGAGTCCCATGGTTCAAGCACGGTCTCTTTTATCAACATATACTTAGCTTTAACTATTATGAATAAATTATGTTTGCAGGCCTTATAGTACTCAGATCTCAGAAGAAGCACATAACACATACGGCCAAGAACACGGAAAGTGTCGTACAAAGGCTTAGTATCAAAAAGCTTCTATAAAGGGGACTCATTTTGGAGAAACTTAGTGGGCATTTGATTAATGAAATACACAACCATATGGACACTATCAGCCCAAATAATTATGGTGAATTGGCATGAAGCCGAAGAGCATGGGTTGTTTCAATAATATAGCGATGCTTTCACTCAGCAACACTATTCTACTAAGACTGGTAAGGACAAGTTTTCTGATGAATGACACCTTCAGTAGCCAAGAAATGCAAAAAATCTTTAGAGATGTATTCATCACCTGAGTCTGTGCAAAGGATCTTTATATTTTTCTCATACTGAGTACGAATCATGGAATAAAAATACTTCAAGACCTTGAATACCTTTGATTTGTGTTTAAGAAAGTAAATCCATGTAAATTGGGATACATAATCTATAAATATAAAATAATAAAAATTTCCATAGAGCAACTTAGAGCTCGTAGGACCCCAAACATCAGAGTGAACAAGTTCAAAAGGAGAAGTAGTATGATGAATACTTTTATTAAATAGCAACAAATGTGATTTTGCAAGAGAACAAGATTCACAATCAATAATGACATTATTCTAGAAATATATCTTAGACACTAAATCACCAGAAGAAAACAAGAACTTGAGACTCTGAGCATGAGGATGTTCCAAGCGCCTATGCCACAATTTCCAAAGAGCATTGGCAGAGTTGGCTTCCTGAGAAGATGGAGCAAGAAAACACTTAATGAGAGTTGGAGGATGAGCCCAAATCTAAAATGAAGAGTTCCTAATATCTATGGCCTCGACTAATCACCTTCTCAGTTCTCAAATCCTGAATAAGACAACCATTAGGTGAGAAATAAACTAAGAAATATTTGTCAACAAGCTAATTAACAGAAATCAAATTTAGTATATAATTTAGGGACATAAAAACATTAGATAAGACTAGAGGAGGAGAATCAAGGAAGATAAACTGTAAAGTGCCACTTCTCTGAATGTCGAGATTCATTTCACTGGCAACAATGATAGTTACAAGGACCAAAGCAGGCTTTGATAAAGAAAAGGTTGTCAAGTCACCAGTCATAAGATGGGTGGCACCCGAATCAATAATCCAAGAAGTAGTTGACTTAAGCTTACCAAAACCTACAACATGAAGAGGATTAGCAGTAGTTGTAAAGGCTTTAGAAGTGGTTGAATGGATAGAACTTGGTAGAAGAATTTGATAATTTTCTATCATATTACCATTTTTCTTGCATTATCGATAAAATAATTTAGAGGTAGAACCTCTCTGGTTGCGGCAATGAGAAGAATAATGACCCTTATCATAATAGTTGAAGCAATCAACAGTAGACAAGTCATGATATTTCCCCTTGTAAGAAATAAAGGAATTAGGAGGGGAACAAAGAGAAGAGAGGCCAAACGAGTCTCTTCTGCAAGAAGATCAGAAAAAATACTATCAAGCGAAGAGGTTGAGTTGTGGTTAAGAATAGAGGCCCAAATATGCTCGAACTCTGGCTGTAACTTCATAAGAAATGTACGACAATGAGATTTTTGAAATAATTGAAGGACCACTTGGAGTGCCGTTTCTAGAATAGTAGTGAAATCAATCATATCCATCTCATTTCAAATCAGCATTATGGAACAATAAAATTTTTGAATGCTAGCAGTCTCCTGAGAAAGAGATATATGCGACTGTTCTAATTGATAAATTCGTGCATCATTACTATGCTGATAGATCCATTGAAGGTAGTCCCACATAGTATGAGCAGAGGTCATAGGACTAAGATTCAGAGCAATTATGTTGTCAACAGCTTCCATAATCCATGTGCGTACCTTTGCATCAGAAACACACCACTTGGAGATGACTTTGACATTCTCAGCCATGGTTTTTGGTTTGGGAGAAGTAACAAGAACCCAAAGCTCTTTTCCCTCAAGAAAAATTCAAAAATATAAAGCCCACAAAAAATAATTACTTTCATCAAGTTTCATTACTGGACGTTTATGATGGGAATCCATTGGAATGAACTGGAAAAAAAACACGAATAGAAGGAAAGATGTAAACAAAAGGAGATACGACTCAAAAAAAAAAAGGTAAAGATCTGATACTATATGAACAAGGGAAAAACCTTGAATTTCTATATCATTTTAATGAAGGAGCTCATCTCCTTATATAGTTATAAGGAAAACTATACATGGAAAATCCTATACATGGTAAGAACTATATATGGTAAATATAATTACAGAATATTCTAGACTAATTATATATAATCTACTTCCTAGTATATGAAAGATAATTATGCTAAATATGGTAGGTATAAATTATAATTGATGGTTATTAACATGGTTGAGGTGGTTATTTCTTAAACCATTCATAGTAGCCTAGATGTACTTTTCCTTTCTCACGTTCTATGACCATTGTTTCAATTCCCATGAGACGATAACCATCCCAAATCTGTTATACCAATCTCTCTGGAAGGGGAATCATTAGTCTGACCTCAAACACAAAATCTTTCACGTTTTCTATTATGAGAATTATTTGATGTCTACATAGCTGATGTAGAACCTGCAATGCCACATATGGTTGAACACCTCTAATATCCATCAATAACAAGAAAGGCCGAATAACGGAACTATGTATGACCTACCTTCAAAGGAACCAAGGGAGATTCCAAGTGATCTTATCTGCCGTCATTGAGCTAAAAAGCTTATCCCAATCACTAACTCCTTTTGGACACTTATATTTCTCCATCCTTTCTTCATAATATTTGATGTTATTGACTCATTCAGTAACAAATTTTGCCACCGTAAGATGTTGATAAATATGCCCTACAATCCACATTTATAGAAAGAAGTTACAACCTTCCAAAAAACCTTTTCCCTTCTTACAAACGGTTAGAGCATGATAAATGTCAGCCAAAATCATTGGTACCATAGTGTAATCCTCTCTCATAATCAATACATATCCAACTCTAGCTAAACAAATATTAATTTTTTCTCTCTCCTCGGGAAGACCATAGTTCCTAAAAAAGCTACTATGAATGCAAATAGTCTATGAATTTTTTAAGCCTCTAAACTTCCCTTGTTACAAAGTTGTTTACCGAACTCCTCAAACCCTTCTTTTCTTTCATATATTTCATACAAAAACTATAAGACGACCCAAACTTTTTTTATTGATTTTTCTTTTGAGTTACGTATGTTCAGGAGCTTACAGAATTTGTTTATTGAGATGAGTCTTGGGGCTATGAGTTTTTTCCAGTTCATATCTCCAAATCCAATATAAGATGCTATCTCCTCTAAAGTTGGAGTCAACTTAAAATTCAAGAAGCAAAACACATTGTTCATCGAATCCCAAAAAGTCAGCAATGCATCAACCACTTCTTGGCTAGGGTTGATTGTCATGATGCTTGTCAAGAAACTCAAATACTTATATATCTTACCATGATCAAATAAATCCATCTTGTTCCACCATATCCAAAGCTGTCAGGGGGTACAGTCTACAACTTGTAATGGTACATTCCCATCTCTTTCTCTTTTTTGTACCTTTTCATGAATTGGAGGAGACATGTTATACCTATGGATAGAGACACAAGGTTAGGAAATGTCTAGCATCTCAGCAGAACTTAATTCACTAATTTTTGAACTTTTTAACTTGACTCGTGAGGGTTAATGCAACCACTAAATTTGACTCAAATGCAAAAACGATTTTATTAAAAATAAGAAGTGAGAGAAATATGAACGTCAACATTTATTTTAATAGATGACACTTATTAGACCAAATCTATTGAGAATTTTGCAATGACAGACCCCTATACAATTTCAACTATGATTTTGAGAGAAAATACAGCGAATTATGCTAGAGAAAGAAATAAAATAATAAGAAAGAAAGAAAGAGAGAGAGAGATAATTATTTTACGCATGTTGTTATACAAAATTCTGCCTCACGGCTCCTAAAGGTTCAGGACTATTAAGATTTATATCCTTACATGTTTTATTATTGGATAAAAACTTAGCTCACGGCCCCTAAAGGTTCAGGGCTATTAGGATTTGCATTAAAAATTAAATTTGAGAATAAGAAAAAAAGAAGAAGGAAAACATAAAATAAAATAATAGAAGTAATGAAAAATAATCATATTTTCAAAAATATCCCTCGATAAATTAGTGAATGAATTTTATATTTTAAAAATTAGGGTCTGTAACTCCCCGCATTTATGAACTAGAAAGCAAACCGCCATTCCTACGCGCGTACGCTCTAATTCCATGGTTTATATTTAAATTCATGTGTCATTATCTTTCTCCTAGGATATTAAGTTATTATGAGGTGAAAAGTGATCATTGAAAAGGCCTAAAGCAAAGTTGAGCTAAGAACCATTCATTCATCCAAAATTGAATATTCGATTCTACAAGGGTCTACTTCAAATGTGTATAACTTTTGATACACATAGAATTTTGTATCTCAAGACCCACCAAATTGTAGATAATTGAATTATCTTTCCAATGGTAGCAATTTCAAAAAAATTCAATAATCGAGCGAAAAGTTATGATATTTTTCATGTGAGGCAGTAAGGCAATGCGATCTTGATGCGTCATGTCGACTGTGCCCCGACACAAAATCTGATGCAAATTTAAAGCTATTATACACATTATTTCAGTTTATAATGGGTCTAGGGGAATTTTGATCACTTATCCTCACCCAAAATCCATCCATAACCAATAATTCTAGCCCCAAGAAGCATCAATTGCCTCTTCTATTCAATTTTCTCTCAAAAAAAAAAAATCTACCTAGGGTTCCTCCAAGAACAGGAAAGCAAGGAAAAATCAATCCTTAAGTCCATGATTTCCAAGGAACAAATCAAGGTTCGAGTTCTACTCTTCAAACCTTGTGATCTACGGTACGTGGGGTTTTCCTAAAACTACATGGACATAGTAAACTCTTCTTAATCATGTAAAAGGTTTAGAAATCATGAATTTACAAAAAAGGATTTTGGATATACAATTAGAATCATGTTTTTGAAACCTTGAAATATGAATTGAGAGCATGAATTATTGAATCTTTTCCCTCACCCATTGTGTTACTCCTTGATTTGCAAGTTATGGATTCCTAAATTGCATGATTTAAAGAATGAGTCAAGAATCTTATTATTTTATATGAAATTTTATGATGATTGACAATTAGAGAGGGGGATATAATCATGATTTAAATGCAAAATGTGATAATTGAAGGAATTTCAGGAATGCTTAAAGAAATTGACCACCACTTGTTGGAATTGTTGAAATGATGAGAATCTTTGTATTTTTTTGACTTATGTTTTGAAACATGAATTCTCTTATACTGTTTGAATACCTTGGCTGTATGAACATTTTTTTAAATGAAAGAATTGCATGGTTTTTCAAAAAAATACATGGCTACTACATGTTTGTTGAAATGTTGAAAAGAGAGATTCTTTGAATAATTTTACATATGTTTTGAAGTATGAGTCTTCTTGAATGGTTGAAGTATGGTGGTATGAACTTTATGTTTTGAAAGAATAGATTATAATATGATATTTTATGGATTAGAGATTCGACTTGCAATTCAATGGTATGACGATACCGTATAAATAAATGTCAAAATAGAGTAAGAGTTTCATACTTAATTTCAAAGAATAATCTCTTAATGAGCTAAAAATGGGCAAAAAGAAGGTTAGGTGGTTTCCCGAAGAAGGCTTGAATTTAAATAACTCCTAGCCTAAAATCGTGTTTTGCTGATACAGGTTTATTATGTCCCTTAAAGGGACCAGACGTTGGCCTAGTGCCCTGTGGCGTATCAGAGATAAAGACTCCAACCCTTGTGGTAAACTTAGGTTGGGGGCTTGGATGCCGAGTCAAGGGGAAGATTCCATATAGCCCGTAGAATTTTAAAGTTGTAGGGTATACCATCTAGCTCAGAAGTAAGACAAACAGTGAATCATAAATTTTAGATCATTGTTTGAAGTCTTTTAAATATGCCCATGTGTTTTTCATGTATCTTATATAAAACTGTTTATAAATTGCTCTCACCTATGTTGAATAAAAATTTTTATTTTGTATTGCTCTGCGTACCAATTTATCTGTATTGACCCCCTATATTTCAGGATTCTGAGACAGTCCTGGGGTCCTGTAAGCAGTAGATTGACTTGTCAGAAGTTTGCAGCTGGTGAGCCTCCCTTACTTTAGAAGGCCTGGTTATGCAATTTGATGTTGTTATCTTTTTTTGATTCATGGTCCGAGTGGGCCTTGTCCCAGATTTCATACAGATATTGTTTTTAATTAGTAGAGATTTCATAAACTGATGTTAGATGTTGTTAGAGGTTTATGGTTTCCATCCCAGATTGTTCAATTGAATTATGATATTGACCATGATCTCGTATTGTTTTATATTTCCACATTTTTCTTCATATTATATGAAAGTATGTATGATTGCCAGATAGACAAGGGCGCTTGGGCCTTCACGGTTTGGGATACCCATCACAGCTAGAGCCCCAGCTCGAGTCATGAAAAACTTGGTATCAAAGCACGGTTCATGGTCCCAGGGTATCTGCGAAATCATTTCTAGTAGAGTCTTGTTTATGGGTGTGTTGTGCACTACACTTATAATCAGGAGGCTACCGGGTATTTAGGAGTTGTTTCTTATTCTTTCATGCTATAGAGTTGTTCATAAGAAAGTTATCCGAATTCACTCCTTGTTCTAATTTCAAGGACATGCCTCACTGTCGAGGCGATAGAAGTCTAAGAGTCTAGCTCCCACAACGATGTGGTTATCTCTGATTGGGTTATCCATAAATTTATATGATAGCACAAGGACTGGAGAGGATTCCATTGGTGCTTCAAAGTGTATTGATTTGAGTGTAAGCCTTTATTTTGATAAAATTGTACTTTTCAGCTTGAGGTATAAAGTCTATTCGGTCCCTTCTCAAATTTCTTTTTATAGATGTCTTTCATAAGGGTAATGATGTGTAGCAGAATATTGGAACTATATTTTCACCCGAGTAGTAGTATATGTTAAAGTGTCATAACCTATTGGTAGTGAGATTAGCCAAGAAGTTGATGATATGAAGTCCCAAGGGTAGAAGTCAGAGTGAGGGTGAATTGTCTATAAATAAATAGTTTTAGTTGTATAATTATGGGTTGAGGAGTGGATTGCCATTGTATAGTGATAGACTAATGTGGTATAGTGATAGACTAATGTATAGAGATATTTGTAGATTGTATCATAGTCTGTGAAGGTAGTTACATGATATGATTATTGTTTATACAAAACATGAAAGGAGCCTAGAGTGGATGGTGATGATTTTTTATGAATCCATTATAATCTGTGAATGGAAAGGGTTAAAATAGCAAATAAGTTATAAGTATAGATACATTACGGTATATGGAATTTTGAAGGTATTTGTGATGTATGCATGGGTAAGTAACTATGATACGAGAAAGTGGAATATGTTGATAAGATTGTAATAGGTTATATTATGAGACTTAGATCGTCTATTCTTAGTTAGTGACTTTACCCCCCTTGATTTTCCTTTCTCTAGCAGTTGTAAACTAGTATTTCATATGAGAAGGTATGTAGTAGATGTTGAGTTGTAATGCTGATGTCATGGAGGGGTTGCGATTGTAGGTAGTAGTTAAGTAAAGTAAAATATTTGGGTTGATTTCCCAAATTTATTTACTTGTATGATATGTGGCATGCTTTACCGGTGGAATATCATTGATGATAGACAATAGGCTTGAAATTTAGTTGTGGAATATAGTGGTGAGAATAGTAGCTTGAGATTGATAATGCATGTTTTATAGGAACAAATTAGTTGGTTTGGTGTAGTGTGTGAAATAACCTAGGTTGGCAATTTGCAGAATAGAAGTGGGCAATTGCGATATGTATATGGTCATAAGGACTAGTGTAAAAGAAGAGATGAATTATGGTTGAATTATTAATATGGATAAGAGCGTGAGTAGATAAGAATAAGTTAAACTCTGAGGTATCATGATGTTAGATAAGGTATGATGTGTACGAGTGTCAAGTCTACCTAGATTTCATTCTCGAATGTTGTGGTATGGAAATGTTTGGGGAGTTGTTGTATAGCGCTATAAAGAATTGAATTGAAGAAATATGGGTAGTCAATGTGTGCCTTTGGTGTTGTTTTACAAATTTTTGTTAATATACAAGTTGGGTGATTAGAGGTGTAATGCTAGTATAAGGAATTGAAGATGGAGCGTTAAATGTTTAGAAGCGTGGGTGTCTATGCCCATGAAAATGTTAGTCGTAAGTTGATGACTTTGGGGGTTATAAGAAATTACGATTAGTGTCTCTAAAAGGGGATGTCCTAGAAAATAATTTAGTGCCTTTGTATTAGAGATTAATGAGAGGAGTTTGTGTTCATGTATATACTGATACCCTTTTTGGGATGAGGAGTGTGGATGCATATGCTTATGAGAGTTGGAGTTGTAGAGTGGTGGCTATAGAGGCTAGCAAAAGTTAAGAGTATCCATTTCAAAAGGCGAGGCCTTCAGAGTATAGTTCTCCAGGGAGAGTTTAGAGGTTAAGTATGTGGTGATGTCTCTTTTATGTTGAGAGTTATGGCTATAGACTTTATAACGGGATATGTCCATAAGTGTAGGATTGTGACTTTGATCTAAGGGGGAGATGGGGAATTAAGTGAGTTCCTGAATGTTCCCAGTGTGGAAATTTTTGGGGAGGAGTCATGATAAATCTATTCCTACTCAAGCAAACTCCTCCTACTTCTATTTCAGAGATTATTCTATTAATGTCCTACGTCATGTGTTCAAGTCATGCCTATGTCTATGGTTCGAGTTCTCTATGGACTTATGTTTATGATCTGACCTACAAACTAGAAGTAATTATGTCTCTCAGTAATTCAGTCTTTCATGTATTCAAGCCATATGTTATGTTGTTTGTGATCCATGAAAATCTATGTCTCTCAGTATGCTTGGTCCTAAGGAAATCTGTTTCTATATGTCACCGATTCATCCTATGTCGGGTTTAGCCAAAGTGATTAAGTTTATGCAAACTCATGAAAAACTTGGTGTCATGGAAAATCTCAGTTCCTTAAATGGGGAGCAATCGCTTCAAGCAAAAATTTTTGTCTTAGTTGTAATGTAACTCCCCGTAGCATTCTCGACTCAACACCACTCTTGGTTGCATATATGGAGAGTAAACAACCTGAATTTTTTTTTTTCTAATTGTCAAAAAAAGGGACTTAGTCATAGTTTAAGCTCTTAAACTTTTGTGCTTTCTAAATCAATTTTTTCAACCTTGAGATATGGATTTTTATGTTGATTCATGTTCGGGGGAGTAAAGGAAATGCTTCGGGGAAGTTTCAGAGTTTTTGGACAACTTTAGAGATGTGTTTGGATGTTGGAAATAGTGGCCTGCCTCGAAGTCGGCCCACCGCATCGATGATCGCATCGATGAAGCAGTGGCTCGACGCGATATCTATGTGTCATGTCGGTTGGCGCGTCAGGTGCCCATTTAGTCTTACTGACTTTAGTTTCCAGGAGAGTAATTCAGTTTCTTTCCCTCATTTTATCTTGATACGTGCACCAATGTTTTCTCACTGTGCTCTATACTAAGAATTCATGCTATATTGTGTTTTTTCGAACAACTCTCTACTTATGAACCATACACCTAATATATGGAGCACTTCGTGTCTATTTTATCATATCTTTATTTTATGTCCCTCTTTGAGTAGCGCAATAAGTATAATTTATGGTCTAATAGTGTTACTTCCATTCATGACATTTATGCTCAGGTCCCTTAATGACCCTCCGTATGATAGTATGATGGTGGCTGTGGAAGTGTGGTGATGTGTTAAGTAGGGAAGTATATGTTCTTGAAGGGGAAAATTTTATGTGATTCTCGAGCTAAGGTTATAGGTGAAAGGGAAAAGAAGGAGAGGAATTTTGTTGTATGGAATATTTAAGAAGGATAAATATGGCGAAAATAATTATGAGAGTAATAGAAATTGTTGATCTTGGTGGGAAGATGCATGAAGTTGGTGTAGTAATGATTAGGCTTCAATGTTGTGGTTGCTGAAAACACAAACCTATGTGTTATGTGGTTAGTACTCTCTAAATTAAATCTCGAGTGTGTTTGATGGTAGTGATAAGGTAAAGAAATATTCTGAAAGGGGTGTAGAATACAGGGTTCGGTAGCTTAAGTTACCACCTTGTTACTCCGAATTAGGCTTCAATGTAAAAATGTGTTTCATTGGGACTCAAACTCTTGTGGTTAGATGTGTGATGGGATAATTGTAAGTTGGCGAGTGTGAAGTATGCTAATTATTGTTTGGGGTGTAGATGATTGGTGCCTCTAAGTCTTAAGTCTATCAGTGGTACTTTGTAATGTAGAGAATGCTTCTAATCCTATCTTTCGCAAAAACCTTAGTCCATTATTTGTACCAATATAAATCAAGTCTATGATCATCAAATAAACTCATGTCTTATGTTGTGATGATTATGATTAATAGAACTCATGTGCAAGATCATCCCAATGTAGAGTCTCATTATCCCATGATTAGTGTTTTCACGTTTCACTAGGGGTTATCATAAAGATTGTATAATATCCTTACATATTTTGTTAAGGAAATATATTCAATGCGAGGTTTCCTTCTTTATTCTACACTTTTATAACTTCAACATGTCCCTACCCATCATTCGGGGACGAATGATCCCAAGGGGGAGATAATGTAATAGCCTGCATTTTCAAACTAGAAAGCGAACCGTCATTCCTATGTGCGTACGCTCTAATTCCATGGTTTATATTTAAATTCATGTGTCATGATCTTTCTCCTAGGATATTAAGTGATTATGAGGTGAAAAGTATTCATATAAATGGCCTAAAGCAAAGTTGAGCAAAGAACCTTTCATTCATCCAAAATTGGATATTCGATTCTACAAGGGTCAACTTTGAATGTGTATAACTTTTGATACACATAGAATTTTGCATCTTAAGACCCATCAAATTGTATATAATTGAATTAGCTTTCAAACGGTACCAATTTCAACAAATTTTGATAACCGAGCGAAAAGTTAAGGTATTTTTCGTGTGAGGCAGTAAGACGATGCGATCTTGATGCGTCGCGTCGATTGCACCCCAACACGACACCAATTTAAAGCTTTTATATGCATTATTTCAGTTCCTAATGGGTCCAGGGGCATTTTGGCCACTTTCCCTTGCTCAAAATCCGTCCATAACATATAAATCCATCCCCGAGAAACATCAATTACCTCTTCTATTCAATTTTCTCTTAAAAAAAATAAGATCAACCTAGGTTTCCTCCAAGAACAAGAAAGAAAGGAAAAATCAATCCTTAAGTCCAAGATTTCCAAGGAACAAATCAAGATTCGAGTTCTACTCTTCAAACCTTGTGATCTAAGGTACGTGGGGTTTTCCTAAAACTACATGGGTATAGTAAAATCTTCTTAATCATATTAAAGGTTTAGATATCATGAATTTACAAAAAAGGTTTTGGATTTACAATTAGAATCATGTTTTTGAGGCCCTTGATAATATTGTTTTGGTCTTTAGGACTTTCCTTGAAAGTGATTTGACTAGTATATATGTAAGATTGTGTTGAAGCCTTGAAATATCAATTGAGAGCATGAATTATCTAATCTTTTTCCTCTCCCATGGTGTTACTCCTTGATTTGCTAGTTATAGATTCCAAAATTGCTTGATAAAGAATGAGTCAAGAGTCTTATTATTTTATATGAAATTTTTGATGATTGAGAATTTGGAGAGGGGGATATAATCATGATTCAAATGCTAAATGTGATAATTGAAGGAATTTCAGGAATGCTTTGAGAAATTGACCACCACTTGTTGGAATTGTTAAAAAGATAAGAATCTTTGTATTATTTTACTTATGTTTTGAAACATGAATTCTCTTATACTGTTTGAATGCTTTGGTGGTCTGAACATTGTTTAAATGAAAGAATTGTATGGTTTTTTAAAAAAATATATGACCACTACATGTTTGTTGAAATGTTGAAAAGAGAAATTCTTTGAATAATTTGACATATGTTTTAAAGTATGAGTCTTCTTGAATGGTTAAAGTATGGTGGTGTAAACTTTATGTTTTGAAAGAAGATATTATAATATGATATTTTATGGCTTAGAGATTTGACTTGCAAGTCAATGGAATGATGATACCATATAAATGAATGTCATAACAGAGTAAGAGTTTTAGACTTGATTTCAGAGAATGATGTCTAAAAGAGCTAAAAATAGGCTTAAAGTTAGGTGGTTTCCCGAAGAAGGCTTGAGTTCAAATAACTCCTAGCCCAAAATCGTGTTTTACCGATATGGGTTTATTATGTCCCCAAGAGGAACCATAAGCTGGCCTAGTGCCCTGTGGCATATCAGAGACAGAGACTCCAACCCTTGCGGAAAACTTGGGTTGGGGGCTTGGCTGCCTAGTCAAGGGGCAGATTCCATATAGCCCGTGGAATTTTAGAGTTGTAGGGTATACCATCTAGCTCAGAAGTAAGACAAAGAGTGAGTCATGAATTTCAGATCATTGTTCGGAGTCTTTTAAATGTACCCATGTATTTTTTACATATCTTTTATAAAACTGTTTATAAATTGCTCTCACCTATGTTGAATAAAAAATTTTATTTTGGAATGCTCTGTGTACTAGTACATCTGTATTGACCCCCTATATTTTAGGATTCTGAGACACAGTCCTGAGGTCCTGTAAGCAGTAGATTGACTTGTCAGAAGTTTGCAGCTGGTGAGCCTCCCTTACTTCGAAAAGCCTGGTTATGAAATTTGATGTTGTTATTTTATTTTGATTCATGGTCCGACTGGGGCCTTGTCCCAGATTTCAGTTAGATGTCATTTTCAGTTAGTAGAGATTTCGCAGACTGATATTAGATGTTGTTAGAGGTTTATGATTTCTGTAATACCCCATACTTCTCCTAGTTCAAATTCATCTCGAGAACATTAAAGATCTTGCTTCAAAGATGAATATATTTAATTCTACGAGAAATTTTTAAGATTTTGACTTTTATCTCGTGGGAAATTGAATAAAATTTCCGTCGATCCCAAATTCGCCCAAATTCGACACTCGAGCGAAGAGTTAAGAGCCATTTTCGTGAGATGAGTGTACCACCTTGTACTTCAGCGTGTCCCGGAGCCATCCAAAATGGTAATTGTCAAAATTCAGTGAGCCTCCGCGATTTCACCGCGTTTGCGGTGTCTTTCCAGTTCGCAACCAAGGTGGCAATGCGATTTTCACCACGTCGCGCCAAGGCTCAGTTTCTCAATTGTCCAATTTCCAGTAAGCTGGCACGATTATAGCGCGTCGCGCCAGCATTAAAAATTAGGATTTTTGTAAGTTCCGTTATTTTAATTTCAAGGGCAAAACGGTTATTTTGCTATCCCTATATATACTCTTTAACACGAGATTCAGCACATTTACACCTAAATATCATTGTTTTCTCTCAATTCTCTTCAAGAACAAGACCTAGGGTTTCTAATCCAAGACCCAAATCATCAAGGTTTCACCGTGAATCTTTCAAGAATTACAAAGCAAGGTATGTTGGATGTTGATTCTTGGGTTCTTTTCACCCAAAAAGTTCAAGAATCCTTTTCAAAATTATAAAGTTTATGTTTTATGAGTTTTCGTGATTTATGTGGATAGAAATTAAAGTTCATATTGTTGATAAGTTTTGATTCAGGTTTTGATTATAAAGATTCAAGCTTTGACCCTAATATGTGTTGATTATGCGATATTCATGATAAAGCCCCTTCAAGAAGCATGTTAAATTATGTAATTATGTTAATTTGGTCTGTTGAAAGTTGTATGACTAAAGGGTGCCTCCCACATGCTTGATAAATTGCTTATGTAAAGAAAATAGTGTCATTGTAACATGAAGTATAATATCTCAAAGCATGTGTCAACTAGTGCATGGTAAGTGTTTGTTGAAAGGACTGAATGAATGAATTATGATATGTTGCATGTCTTCCTGTTCATGTGAACTCCTTGTTGTATGAGTTATGAGACAATAGCTTGCTTCCCATTACAATTACATGTTTATGATTACCAAGTACTCAAAATGATGCTTCATTGGTTATATTAGGAATGATAGTTTATTGTTATGATTATTACGCAAGAGTTGTCATGCCTTATTTATTTATGTTATCGAGTCTTGGGGGTATTTATTACCCGAAAACTTAGCTGCTTGTCTAGATCCGAGTCAGTATCAAGATAAAACTCAGTTGTGCTATGATCAGTAGATTTCAGTTAGTGACAAAAATTAAGAAAATTCAGTAATCTCAGTATTCAGCCTAATCCAGATCAGTACTAAGTTCAGACCTCAGTAGTATTCAGCATTTAGTTAAGATTTCAGTAAAGCTCAGTAAGTAACAGAACTCAGTAGTATTCAGTCAAATAACAAGATTCAGTAGTATTCCGTCAGTCTTCGAAATCAAGTGAACTCATCTTAACTCAATTACTCAGTATGATCAGTAACAGATTCAACTCAGTCTAAGTTCAGTTAAGAATCAGTTCAGGGTCCTTCAGTTGGGAGTAGTAACCAACATCGAGCGAGTTCAGGGATGATGGCTTACCCATTAAAGAGGCAGAGTCGTTAGTAACAGTCCTTGAACTCTAGAACTATGTACCCAACGTAGGACCTGGACTCACTCGTTAGATTAAGGCTTGAATATCATATTGCCTTAGGCTTGACTTCCTGTTCAGGGTCTCCCGTTAGAGAGGCTTGACCATAGAAGAGGTCTTTACCCATGGCACGTTATTGACACCCTTCTAGCTGGGGTTACAGGTTGGACTCCACTAGATCATATTTAAGGCATGTTGGTTAAGTGAGAACTCCCACAGTTGCAGTTTCAGTATCAGTCTTCAGAGTAGAACTCAGAAATCAGGACTGCCATATGCAGTCACCCATCTCAGTAAGGAACTTAGATAGTTCTATAGATTGATAGACCACCCACTAGATAGGCCTGGTATCACGTAAAGTTAATCAGAATCAGTACTAATAGATCCAGAGATCACCTGTCAGATAGGCTTGATCTCAAAATCAGTCCATCATTTCTATTATTAAAAGATTCAGAGATCTTCCGCTAAATAGGTTTGATCTCAGATACAATCATTCTTTATCATTATTAGTAGATTCACAAATCATCTATTAGAAAGGTTTGATCACAGATTTAGTCAGCCTATAGTAGCAATCTCAGAACTCAGTCATTGATATGAGTAGATTCAGTTAATCAGCTTCAGTATCATCAGATTCATAGATCACTCTCTAGATAGGACTAATCTTAACTTCAGTACTCAGTTATCAATATCATAAGATTCAGTTATTCAGTTTCTCAGTATTAGTAGTGAGTTCAGATGTCAGTAAAGTAGTATATGAGTCTTAGTATTCATTGTCACGATAATTTCAGTTATAGTTGTGCATTCATTCATATGTCCTTATTCAGTACTCTCATGATTATTTAGTTGAGCTATGTTCATGCATAAGGCCTTGCATTTAGCCTTACCTCATCTAGCATACTAGTACATTCAAAGTACTGACACATACTTTTCTCTTGCGCTATGGTGTCTTATACCATAGGTTCAGAAGCGCGAGATCCAGAGCACCCTCAGCAGTTCAGACTCAGTCAGCAGCAATAGATGTAGCAGTGAGTCCTCTTCATTCGAGGATTATCCTTATTTTGTTATGGCATTAGACTTAATTTATTTTTAGTAGACGGAGTTAGTTGAGACATGTCCCATCAACTCCACAGTTCAGACAGTTAGAGGATTTTTAGATAGATGTATCAGTATTCAGTTTTTAGTATTAAGATATTTGAAACTTATGGCAAGTTTTTGCTAGTTTTCCTTATTTATTTCGGTATTTTATACAGTGCTCAGTTACAGATATCAGAAAGGGTTAGCTTGTGGTACCTCGGGGTCATGAGCACCGTGTGGCGTTTTGGTTCCAAAAAATTAGACCGTTACAGTTTCCATCCCAGATTGATCAATTGAATTATGATATTGACCATGATCCCGTATTATTTTATATTTTTTGCATTTTCCTTCATATTATATGAAAGTGTGTATGATTTCCAGATAGACAAGGACACTTGGGCCTTCACGGTTCGGGATGCCCGTTACAGCTAGGGCCCCAGCTCGGTTCGTGACAGGAAGGACTCTTATATATCCCTCTAAAGAGTGAGAATCGGACCCCCATAGTTCATGAAGACCTTAAAAATTATATAAATTTTAATTTCTTTGAAAAATGATTCATTAAATTTGAGGACCAAAAAAACTCTCTTACTTTTCACCAAGTTGCCTAAAGTCAGTCAACAATCAAATGAACTTTGAAATAAATATCAAAGAGCTCGTAGGATGCACATGCTGGTCATAATAAAGAGGGACACCTATACTAGATAGACCCAGGCCTAGTGCTGAGTCCCGCTAAGTTAAATGTACATGATACAAATAAAGTAGAACCTAATAGAGATAACCAAATTCTGAGTTTCAGTTCTAATAAGTTTAGGCTAATGGGGATAGGTGTCTAGACTAGATTTACCCGAGTAGGCACTCGAGTCGGTAAAGGACTACTTGTTCGGTTGCAATGATACTCCAACTTCGTTGTTGATCCAAACCCCGGTTAATATATGTAACTAAGAAACCTTCGCCAGGTGCCTTAACACTCCGGCTATCTCAAGAAGAAGGTAGGATGCATATTCTACATTCCTTCTATCCTATTATTAGAGACTCAGAGGGGGTGCACCATAGAAGACAGTTTATAATACAATTCAACAATATCAAACCAATAAATTAGCGACAAGTAGCAAAAACACAATATCTAAGTAATTAAAGCAAGTAAAAGATAATATGAAAAGCTCAAATTCTAGTTATCCCCAGCGAAGTTGCCAAAGAAGTCACACCCTTTTTTTCGCGAAGGCCAAAGGATTTTTCCAATTAAAGTGATAGTTTTGAATAAGGATTAGTTTATTTATTCTTAGATTTGGCACTTGAAATTGAGTTATGGTGTTCCAAGTCACCTTATTGAATCCCTAATCAAAAGGAAATGGCTCTTTGTTGGTCTACAAAAATAGAAGACTGGGTAAGGAATTCTGTTGACCGAGGAAAAGGTATAAGGCACACCTCGAGACACGTCTTCAAGTATAATTTTTTTTATCAACTTATACTGATCTTTAAATATTTTGAATAAATTATGTTTGCAGGCCTTAATTCGCTCATTTTAGATGTCTACATCCGTCTATATCTGTTACATTAAGCTAGTAAAAATTAATTTTAGGATGATCTTTGTCAAGGTGAATTATTGCATACTTTGAATTATTTTTAAACATCTCATAAAAATGTGTACACCACATTCTTAAATGGGATAAACATTTAAAACGTGTCTAAAGCTCATCTAATGTTAAAAGACATTCGTTCGCGTCTTATAAACTCGAGACAATTTCATTTTATTTATTTTTTTCTTTGAAAATTTGTAACGACTTTGAATTTATTTGCAACTCACCTCTCTCCCTCTCAAATGGGTTTTCCCTTTCTTTTATTTTCTCGATTATGTAATACCCCAAGTTTTCATGTCATAAACCTCTCATTCTTTCCTCACTAAATTAGATCCAGCTTAAAGTAATGGTTACTCATAAGTTGAACGCTCTTGTTTCTATCTCAGCCATATAGCTATTTTCATGAGAATTCATGCACTCTCAAATCATTTCAGTAAACTCATTATGTTGAGACTCAGTCATACAATTTATTTTAGTTGTGCATGATATCTTATAGCCCCAGATTCCTCTAAAATTTCAGCCTACTTAGTCATATTCGAGGACAAATGTTCCCAAGGGAAAGATATTGTAATACCCCATATTTTTCCTAGCTTAAATTCGTTCCTAGAATGTTAAGGGATAGCTTACAAAATGAATAATATTTATTCCATGTGGAATTTTCAAGATTTCTACTTTCCATTGTGTGAAAAATTGAATAATCTTTTCATCGATATCAAATTCGCCTAAATCCAACACTCGGTGAAGGAGTTATGGCATTTTTAAGTTGATAGTGTGTCACCTCGACTCTCAGCGCATCGCGGAGCTAATCAAATTGGCAGTTGTCGAATTCCAGTGAGACTCCGCGATTTCACAGCATCGCGTAGGAGTCCCATTTCACATTTGTCAATTTTCAGCAAGCCTACGTGATAGTGGCGCATCGCGCCAGTGACCAAAATGGCAAAACTATAGGGCACCGTGATAGCTCTGCATCATGGAGAAAGCCCAGTTTCCACTCATCTTTTTCTAGTGAGCCACCGCGATTATGGTACATCGCGATGGCTACCCAAATTAAAAAAAAATGTTACATTTTCCAGTTCCGTTCAGCAGTTTATAGAGGGTATTTTGGTTAATTTCCAAGGCCCCAATCCATCTTAAATGTGAGATTAATCATATTTCCAAGCAATTTTGCTCAATATTCATCATTCTCTTTAAAAGAAAAACTCTAGAAACCAAAAGCCCCTTCTTCTACCATTCTCCAAGAAAGCTTTAGATTGAAGATTTTCAAGACAAGATAGTCAAGACCTCATCTTTAAGAACTCAATTAGGAGTCAATAACTCAAAATTCTTCATTTAATCATCTACCAAGGTATGTGGATTTTGAACAAGGATAATTCTTTCATCTTTGTGCCCAAAACTTTTTTTTAATTACAAATTTACATCAATTTACATGATTTTCCATGAAATTCAAGTTAGGGTTTATTCCCATTATTTAGAAGTTGAATTACATGATTATATTTATATTTCCATGCATATTGTTGAAATTTCCATATTTTAAGTTGATTTATGAATGTTTACATTATCAAGCATGAATTTGAAGATACTTTAACATGAGATTGATGCATGGTTCATTACACCCTAATTAAGATTTGCTATTTTGAGATTATTTGTGATATGATCACTCTCAGATATGATTATCCTCAGATTTTGATAAAGATTTGGCCTTTTGGTCCTAAGCTAAGATAAAGAATCCACTTTGTTCATATTACTTGAGATGTAAAGAAAGAAAAGAATAATTGGTTTTCTTGTAAACCCTTGTGCTAGTTTTGAAATGGACTTCTTAAGATTTTGAGCATAAGAATGGGAGTAGTATTTAGCACCGAGATGGGTAGGTTAGCACGGTTTCATACACCAGAACGACGTGCCAACGTAGGATTTAGATTATTCCCACTTCTACGTGGATGACTCAGATTGTGATCACTTAAGACAGAAGTTCTATTTTGGTGGAAACGGTAGAACAACCCTACCTTCCAGACATGGGACTCCATGGATACTCACATGGTGTATGTTGGTTAGAAGAACCTCCCAAAAGATGTCCCCCACTCTTCAATAGTCTATTGTTGTAAAGATTTAAGATAAAAGAAATTGTTTTGGAATTTATGGTTTTAAGATTTTAAGCCCTAAGATAAGGTATTTTCCAAATTTTAGAAAACTAAGTGTAAAAGCTCACAAGTTTTACTCAGATTATGCTTTACAGAAAGATAAGAATTGCAGATTTTAGTTTTCATATTTTAGACTTAGAAGTGAGTCAGTTCTAAACTTAGACAGTATGATTTAAAGATAGAGTATTTGATATAAGCCAATAGATGCCTTAGCTTTTGATGAAATCATTAGAAGTCACTACGTGGGGCATCAAGCTTTAATAGTATTGAGGACATGGGATCCTACATGGAGGGGCCAATTTGAGTACACCAAAGAGCAATCCCGCGTGTGAAAGATTGCTTGGAGCATTGAAGATTGAGGACTCATGGTTTTGGGCCCTTCTTTAAGGGAATTTTCATCGCTTAGCCTTGTACAAGTAACACTCTATGGCCGCCCCACCTCATTAAGGGTATTGGAGTCATTTTGTCTTTTATTATGTAATAAGGCTATATAAAGTCTCTTTTAGGTCTTTTCACTTTAGTTTTGAATGATGAATGTGAAAATCCTCTCTCTTGAGAGTAGACCACCTTAGTGTAGTCTTAGTTAGGACTTATAAAAGCCATCCTTAGTATAGGTCTTGAAAAAGCCAATATTGACCTTTTCTTGGAAACGGTGGATCTTGAGGTGAGTTGATTCTCCTAGCGGTTATCGTAAGAGTGTGGTTTTGATTATTACATTTATTAGGGGTTAGTGTTGAAATAAACTTGGTTCTTAATCTTGTAATAATCTTGGTATCACTATCTATCTTTATTTTTTATGCAATTTCTCTTGGGTTTATGTTGAATCCGTGTCTTGTTTCATCTTGTGTCATTGCTATCACCTTCATCTCCTTTATTTAGTTATAGTTTTGGTTTCTAGCTTTGTTTTCCATATCATTTGGTGTTAGATCAAGGATTGATTTCATTCCTACGGAATCAATCTTGGGCTTGTTAACTCGAAAATCATAAAAAAAAGTGTTGAAAAAAAAAATCTAAAAGAGAAACATTTTGTCCCATTTTTGGTGTCTAGGTTGAAATTTGTATCATATATTTAGGAGAGTTTTATGTGTTTTATTTGTTTCTAGTATTATCCCCTTCTTCATTAACACTAAAAGAGTCAAGATCCAAATTTTGAGTCATTTCTAAGGTGTTCTTGAACTTTGATGGTGTTTTTTTTTAGGATTGATGGCTTAAAAGTGTGTTGTTGATGCTTGTTGTTGAGGATGTGGGTTTGAAACATGTTTTTGTTGTGGAGTTCAATGTGAGCTAAAAGAAACAAAAAACATTCAATTTGGAGCTCATTTGGGTTGGTTTCCTTTCTTGAATGTTCTTGTTGTTGTCCTTCATGTATTGTTGAGAAATAACATTCAAAAGGGAGTGGTTTGATCTAAAATGGTGAATAAAGGAGTGTGATTTTGTTTTTGTATTGAAATACACAATCCCAAGACATCCAAAAATGAAAGGGGACAAAAGGGCTTTCAAAAGTCTTGTTTACCAAAAGGGAGTAAGAGCTTATTCCAAGACTAACAAAAGAGGAAAGAGCCAACAACCTTTCAAAAAGGTGTCTTGACAAAAGGGTTCAAGGAATTCAAACCTTTTTGAAATAAAAAAAAGGCTCTAAGTCTTGTTGTTTCCCTCCCAAAGTTGATTTTCACCATTCCAAATTAAAAATTGACCAATCCAAATTGCAAACTACCACGTCACCAAATTGCCACTTCACCAAACTGCCACATCATCAAAGTGCCACATAATCACCCTCCAAAAACAACCTTAGGCTCAAAATTTCAGATTTCTAAGTTTCATTTCTTTGTTTCCTTAGTTTCATTTCTTGAGTCTAGTACTAATTAGCAACTAGTAATCACCTATTAGATTGTGAATTAGTTTTTTGAGTCTGTTTTTTTTTTTGTGTGTGTTTTCATTCTTTGTGTGCTTTTCTCATTTTGATTTGTTGAACTTCTTTGTTTTATGTTCGTAATTAGAATTTTCTATTTTGTGTGTTGAGTTGATCAAACAAGAATCTATTCCGGCCGCTAAGTAGAATTGACATCTTTTTTACTACCAGAGTATAATCAACTTTCAATATTCGCCACTCCAATTGTGAGGATCACAAAAGTGAGTGTCTACGAGTGTTAGTGAGAAGATTTTACTACTAATCTTATTTGATCATTTTGTAGGTTTGTGTTTTTGTTTGTTTTAGGTACAATTGCAGTGGAACCCAAGGTTTCCATCTCTCAAACCATGGACAACAATGTCACCAATGTCATTTTGGCCTACCTTGACACTATTTCTTGAGACATGGCTATGGTGAATGAAAGATTGGACCGTATGGTAGGTACAAGGGAGCAAGTGGGCTTCTCGAACACACGTCATGATGAATACTATAGCTCATGTGATCTATAAGGTAAAATAGCTAAATCTTACACTTTCTTGCATGAAAATAAGAATTGTGTGGCTAGTAGCCCATTGAGTGTGAGTAGTGGCTTACTTACTTGTGACTCTAATGATTCTTTTCCTCTTTTTGATGATGTATATGTTGTGAGTGTGGATACACTAGTTGATCCTATTAATGACCAAGTTGACTCTTCTTGTAAGATCAATTTATGTCCACCTAGTGTTGAAGCCAATATGTTAAATGAGAGTACATTGTCTTGTGTAAATGGTGTTGATCAACTTATTTGTGAAACTTTCCCACAACTTAAGGTTATGTGTGTTGTATTTAATGGAACTCAAGTGAGTGAAGTATTTGATAATGTTGGTAAATAAACTAGGAGTGAACTCGTGAGCTATCCTTATGATATGGATTCCATAGTTTGCGTAGCTCAAAGGGATAATCTTGTACTTGAAACCTCTTTGAAACTTGATAATTGTTTTTTAGAGAGTAAAGAACTTACTTGTTGTAAATATGCCCATGAGATAGAGCATGCTCTCTTTAGGTATAATATTGTGTTTAAAGATGATTTGAACACTCCTAATAAACCTAGTGGTGAAAATGATGGTATATCTTGCCTTGCAATCTATAGCCTATATGTTAACCCACTATGGTGTGACAACATTCCTCCTAAATATGGAAATCTCTTTTTGAAAGATGAGAGTACTCTTAAGGGTAAGGAATGTGTAGTCCTTCTTGAAAACCCGAGGGCAAAGGTGTCGTTGACTCCTTAGGGTAATGTTTCTAAATTTGCATCCTTGCTTGACACACTTGTGCTTACATTGCATGAATACCAACTTGAGAATACCAAGTTGCCTATTTTTTGAAGAAAAGAATGTGTATGTTCTTAAATGCTTTATCTTCACCCATGTATACCTTTATATTTGGTTCTTTCCTATACTACCTCTTTGCCTATGATGACATCCATGCTAGTTTTGGATGTGTATTATGTAGAGGTAGGAAACTTGATGGTTGGTCTACTTGTTATAATGACTATGCTATGTGTGTTTGGTGAACTTTAAGACCAATAGTGGCACCACGTTTGATGAGGTCACTTGAAGAGGTAATGAAACAATTGTGCTTTATGGTCCCTAAGTTACGGGTAGGCTTACCTTTGGGACTTCGAGATACCATTGAGTCCTTTTTAGTTTCTTTATCTCTTGATATTTTTCATAACCATGCCCTTTGTGACATTTTTGCTAAGCTTTTCATGACTAACACAACGGATTCATGGTTATATTTCAAGTATGTTCCTCCTTGGCATGATGATGTTTATTTATTATGCTAACTCTAACCCTCATGCCATGAGGAAGTTGTTCTTGTTTGTCCTTTCTCTTATTTTGCAAGGTATGGATTCGAGGTAGAATCCTTTTCAAGAAGGGGAGGATGATACAAGTCAAATGTTCTCCTTAGCTTTCGATGACATCATTCAAAGTCAGTACGTGGGGCATCAAGCTTTGGTCGTATTGAGGACATGGGATCCTACATGGAGGGGCTGATTTGAGTACACCAAAGAGCAATCCCGCGTGTGGAAGATTGCCTGGAGCATTACATCCTAAAAGTACTGATCCACATATATGTCTATGTGCTACATTGTCTCATAATGTAGGTATCAGTTCAGTTGTAGCACGCATACCATATTCAGACAGCTTGCAGATTCCAGCTAGCAGATAATGAGTCCTCCTATTTCGGGGACTTAAGTTAGATGTTATTTATGTATTTTATTTTTTCATGTATTGATTAGTGATAGTTGGAGTCGTGTTCAATCTATCTATAGTCAGTATAGTAGAGGAGTCACAGATGTCAGTTAGAGTCAATTATGTATTTTCAGTCCCTCTTTCATACTTTATCAGAAGTTAAAAGTTATATTAGTATTGTATTTTCTCAAATTCCACCATTATTATGTTTCCACGCTGTAAATTCAGTCATTTTATACATATTATTCAGCTGCTTATGAGTTATGCCAGTAGAAGGGTTGGCTTGGGATCACTTGTGGTCCTAAGCATCGTGTGACATCTCGGGACAGATTTTCGGGGCATTACAGATTATAGGGTGAATGTTGAATAAATTTGCAAATCATTTTATTTTACCTCACGTTAATAATTTATTTGTGATTTTAATATATAATCTAGGGTTAAAAAGTAGTCCAACAACAGTAGAGGAAACTAGAGGGAGTAGTAAGGCATATTGAAAATGCATGGTTCCATATTGACTAAAGTAAAATAGACATGTGACGAAATCCTCAATCATCCAAGTTGAGTAAATTAATATCGTATGAAACAATGACCGAAGCAATCTAAAGGAAGCAATTATATTTACTCAATGTCAACCAACTGGGAAAAAAAACTAATCCGACACAACCTTTTTTTAAAAAAATAATAAATTATATCTTCATGAACAAATTCATAATTATTATTATTAAGAACAAAATGGGTAGAAAACTTTACCATGCACAATTCTATTTCAACATAAATATTTAATAACACGACAAAATTCAACTAATTTTAATTCTACAATTTTCTATTGTTTGTGGTTGTGCCCCCTTTTTTTTCACAGTATACTTTGAAGCCTTATTCCACAAAATGAAATAGTATTACTCTTTGTTGAATGGTAACATTGAACAACATCCATAAGAAACAAAATAAAATTCTACTTTGCTAAGGAAGTCCCACGTCTATGAGCCTAACCCAACACCCCAATCCAACTTTAAATGATTTTATGAAAATATATGCATATCACAGCAAAACCTGATAGCAGCCAACAAGCCACCAAGTATCATGAAAATGGTAATGGCAACAGGTACAAGAACTGGACTAAAAATTATTATTAGTTACTTTAGGACTACAGTATTTATTTATTTTATTTCCTGTATTTCTTTTTTAAGTTATTAGGAGGTAGTTAGAATAGGGCCATTATCTATTTTAGTTTTTTAAAAAAGAACACTTTATGTAACTACTCTTGGACAGAAAGTAAATCTCTCTGCATAAGTTTCTCTCTCTCAGTGATCTTCTTCATTCTCCTGCTTCTTTTCTGTAGCAATCTAGATATCATTTGTATAGTGTTTTGTGCGATTTGTATATTTAAAACTAACATTTGGTATCAAAGCTTTCATCTTAAGGGATCTGTGATTGATTTGGAGAAGTCATGGATGCAGAAACCAGTTTCTGACCAATCGCTCCGCCGGTCTTTGATGGAGATAACTATCAGGTTTGGGCAGTACGAATGAAGATATACCTGGATGCTTTAGATCTATAGGAAGCTATGGAAGAGGATTACGATGTCCAGCCCTACCGAATAATCCCACCATGGCTCAAATTAAAGCACACAAGGAAAAAAAGACAAGAAAATTGAAGGCCAAGGCATATCTATTTGCTTCTGTATCATCAATAGTTTTCTCACGAATAATGTCTCTAAAAACTTCTAAAGAAGTATAGGATTATATTAAGGAAGAGTATGTTGGAGATGAGAGAATAAAAGGTATGCAAGTTTTTTTAAACTTAATTAGGGAATTTGAATTACAAAAAATAAAGAATTCTGAAATAGTGAAGGAGTATTCAGATAGACTTCTTAATATTGCAAATAAAGTGAGGCTACTTGGTTCTACACTTGCCAACTCAAGAATTGTTGAGAAGATTTTGGTAACAGTTCCTAAAAGGTATGAAGCAACAATTACGACCTTAGAAAATACTAAGGATTTGTCAAAAATTAGTTTGACGGAGTTGCTAAATTCCTTGAACGCTCAAGAGCAAAGAAGACTCATGAGATAGGATGTTACAACAAAAGGGGCTCTTGTCAGTAAGCACCAGGTTGACGAATTTTCAAAAAAGAAAAAGAATCAAGAATTGAGTGAAGGAGAAGTATCAACTAACAAAAAAGGTAAGGGAGGAAGCGCAAACAATTTTCCCCCTTGCCATCACTGTGGAAAAAAAGGCCATCCACCATTCAAGTGTTGGAGAAGACCAGATGTTAAATGTAAGAAATGCAATCAAATTGCACATGAGGCGGTGATTTGCAAAAGTAAAGCCCCACAGAAGGAAGAAAATACTCAAGTTGTTGATCAAGAAGAGGAGGATCTTCTTTTTAAGATCTCAACAGATCTTTGGTTAATTGATAGTGGGTGCACTAATCACATGACTCATGACAAGAGCCTATTCAAAGAGTTGAAGCCCACTAAAATTTCCAAGGTTAGGATAGGAAATGGGGACCATCTTCATGTCAAAGGAATTGGAACCATAGCTATCAAGACTGACACAGGCATAAAAAATTGCTGAAGTTCTTTATGTTCCAGAGATTGATCAAAACTTGCTAAGTGTAGGACACTGCTAGAAATGAAATTTTCAGGGTGAAGATAAGAGGAAGGAGTTTTTCCTTTAGTCCAACAGAGAAGGAGCAATTTCTTATTCTATGAAGGCAGATGTAATGAAAATCTAGCATAAGAGACTTGGTCACTGTCATCTACAAACATTATTGTTACTGAAGAAGGAGGATATGACAAGAGGACTACCAACTCTCATTGATCACTTACCAAGTTGTCAAGCTTGTCAATTTGGTAAGCAAAATAGGAAACCATTTCCTAAAGCATCATGGCGCACTTCTCAAAGGTTGCAATTGATTCACACAGATGTTGCAGGACCTCAAAGAACACCGTCCTTTAATGGTATTCTTTACTATGTTATATTCATTGATGATTATACAAGATTCTGCTGTATTTTTTTTCATGAAATAAAAATCAGAGGTGGCTGAATATTTTGGAAGTTCAAGAAGATGGTGGAAAATTAAAGTGGTGACAGAATCCAATCCTTGCGTTTTGATAATGGAAAAGAGTACACTTCTAAAGAATTTAACAAATTCTATGAGGAAGAGGGTATTTCTTATCAGCTTACTACTCCGTACACTCTATAACAAAATGGAGTTAGTGAAAGGAGGAACAGGTATATAATGGAGATGACACGGTGCATGTTGCATGAAAAAGAGTTGCCAAAAAGGTTTTGAGCTGAGGCAGCTAATACAGTAGTATTTCTCCAAAATTAGATTCCTACTAAAGCATTGGAGAGTAAAACTCTATTTGAGGCTTGGAATAGATTCAAACCATCTCTACCTTCATTAAAGTATTTGGTTGTGTTTGTCTCTTTCATGTGCTGCAGGTTAAAAGAGACAAACTTGATAAAAGGGCCATCCCAGGAATCTTTGTAGGTTATAGCTCATCCTCCAAAGCCTACAAAATTTATGATCCACAAACAGGGAAGATATTATTAGTTGAGATGTTCACTTCAATGAAGAAGAGAAATGGGATTGGAAAAACAATCAACTTTCAGTCAAAGCTTCGGAGGAGCAGACATCCGATCAATGGAAAAATGAGTTAGTAGATGATCCTCCAGTTAGAGGTACAAGATTACTTTTTTACATCTACCAACAAAGTAATGTGGCAGTTTGTGAGCCTGCAGGGCACAAGGAAGTGCTTCAAGATGAAAAACAGAGAAACGCGATGGAGGAGGAGATGCTAATGATCAAGAAAAACAACACTTGGGAGTTAGTTGATAGAACAAAAGATAGAAAGATCATTAGAGTAAAATGGATATTTAGAACCAAGCTTAATTCTAACGGTTATATCAACAAATTCAAGGCTAGGCTTGTCGTCAAGGGATATGCCCAAATATTCGGTGTTGATTACCCGAATACCTTTGCTCCAATAGCCCAACTAGATACCATCAGAATATTGCTAGCAATAGCATCACAAAAGGGTTGGAAAGTGTTCCAACTAGATGTCAAATATGCTTTTCTAAATGGTGTATTGCAGGGGGAAATCTATGTAGAGAAGCCCGAGGGTTTCGTTGAGCAAGGAAAAGAAGAAAAAGTATGTCTTCTTAGAAAGACTCTTTATGGCTTAAAACAAGCCCCAAGAGCTTGGTATAGCAGGATTGATGGTCACTTATTGAGTTTGGGGTTTATCCGAAGTTTGTCTGAAGTTCCTCTTTATGTCAAACACAAGGGAACTGATATGCTTATTGTTTCCCTTTATGTTGATGATCTCTTGGTGACAGGAAATAATATGCGACTGGTTGAAGAGTTTAAGAAGAAAATAATGCAAGTCTTTGAGATAACAGACCTAGGACTAATGACATACTTTCTAGGGATGGAAATCAAGCAAGGTTGCAATGAAATCTTTATCTGCCAAAAGAAGTATGTTAGGGAGATACTGAAGAAATTCTATATGGAAAATTGCAAGGCAACAAGCACACCGATGAATCCAAATGAGAGGTTGAGCAAAGAGGATGGAACTGATAGAGTTGATGAAGGAAACTTCAGAAGCTTGATTGGATGCTTGATGTATCTCACTGCTACACAACCCGATATTCTATTTGTTGTAAGTATTTTTGTCTAGGTTTATTCATTGTGCTACCAAAATGCATTTGCAAGCAGCAAAAAGAATTATAAGATACATCAAAGGTATTGTCGAGTATGGGGTCAAATTCAAAAAGTGTGAGAATTTCAAGTTGTATGGATTCTCAGATAGTGATTTGGCCGGATCCACTAATGACATAAAAAGTACATCAGGATATTGCTTCAGTCTGGGATCGGGCATTTTCTCTTGGTATTCCAAGAAGCAGAAAACTGTGGCATAGTCCACGGTAGAGGCTGAATTCATTGCAGCAACAACAGCAGTAAATCAAACCTTATGGCTAAGAAAAATATTTTCTTATTTGCATATGGAACAAAAGGTTAATATTGAGATTCATGTTGATAATCAAGCTGCAATAGCTATTTCAAATAATTCATTGTTTCACGGGAAGACTAAGCACTTCAACATTAAGCTTTTTTTCTTGAGGGATGTGTAGAAAAAAGGAGAAGTGATTCTTGTTTATTGCAAATCTGAAAATCAGCTTGCAGATGCATTTACGAAATCCCTTCCTATTAGCAAGTTCAAGTTCCTAAGGCAGCAACTTGGAATTTGCAGCTCCTAATGCAAGGAGTATTATTAGTTGCTTTAGGACTGTAGTATTTATTTATTTTATTTCCTGTATTTCCTTTTTAAGTTATTAGGAGATAATTAGCATGGTTAGCACTAGTTCATATCTCTCTGTACCACTACTGTTGGACAAAAAGTAAATCTCTCTACACAAGTTTCTCTCTCGTAGTGATCTTCTTCATTCTCCTGCTTCCTTTTTGTAGTAATCTAGATATCATTTGCATAGTGTTTTGTGCGATTTGTCTATTTAAAACTAACAAAAATGACCAACAAAGGTGTAGCAACAACAAGCCCAATAATAGTAGCAGCCAGTGTCAAACCACACAACACCATCAATGACCCACCCACCGTCACAATAGTAGTAGTCTTAGCCACTTGACGTGACAACTGCTTGTGCTCCTCATGTCTTGCTGCTGGTTGAATCTGAACCATCTTGCAAAACTTTTGGTGATAAAAAAATCCAGACTCATTATAAGATTTCATATGAGTAATCATGTCTACCTACTATATAATACATGAAATCATATAAATAACATTGTTCATGTTTTAATTCAAAAGAAAACTTATAAAAAAGGTACGGATTCAATAAGAACTTGTATGATGAAATTAAGCGAGTAAAGATGCAAAACGCCATCACCAAAGCTTCGAACAAAACTCCAAAATCAAACTCTAACTTTTGTCTCTTTTTCCTAAATCAACTACGTCTGTTTCTTCTTCTCGTTGCTTTGTTGTTTTCGTTTTCACTTTGTTTCTTCTGTTTTCTCACATTGTTTCTTTCTGTTTTCTCTCTTTTCTCCCCCTAATCTCAAGTTTTTTCTCCTTTTCCCTTTTCTTCTCCAAGTGTTTATTTTGTTGCTTTTCCCGTGTTATTTTCTCTCTATTTTTTGCAATGTACATTCAATTTCAGAGGTTGAGGGAGTTACCCCTTAAAAATAGAAAAATTGGAAAGACTACCCACTTCCAAAACTATTTTGCCATTTACCAACTAAAATTATTTTTGATTTAATTTTTAGGGTTAGGGTATAAAAACTTGGAAAAGGTTAAAAAAGTGGGGCCCACAGGTGGACTAAGGGACCATTTCATCACTTTTACAACTTTGTAAATTTAATATACTACACTAACACCCTACACTTATTCTTATATCCAAAAAAAACCCTCTCTCTCTCTCCTCTTCAACTCTCTCAACTCCCACTTAAGAAACCTTCATCCCAAAGTTGCCATTTTCATTTCTTCTTCTTCTCCACCAGCTAAGGGGTTGTTATTGCATCGTAAGGTTAGTTAAAATTAAGTTGCAATCATTTCTAGACCCATTTAAATAGATTTCTTTGCTAATCGATTCGTAGTGCTGTAGGAAATTTTAATTTTTTTTAATTTGGTTGATTAAGGAGTTTTGGTTTAGTTTCGGCTTTGTTTAGCAAAAAAGTGTTGAATAGTGGGATAATTATTATTTGAAGAGTTATTTTGGCATTTTGATTCGAACAACGATCTATTTCTATTCATAGACCCGTGGTCTATGAAATCAGAATGCCCTAAATTGAAATTAATTTTTAGGCATGTGAAATTCTTTTTAAATACGGTTGCTGAAATAGTAGAAATTGAAAGATTAATAGCTAATTATTTTGATTAGGTGCACTAGTATGATTTTTAGAAATTGTTGTGTTTTGATACTGCATGATGAATTTTGGTTCAGTTATTGAAGTGTGTAGTGAACTGTTTGATAGTGGAAGAGTTATTTTGGCATTTTGATTCGAAAAGTGACCTGTTTCTGTCCGTAGACCCGCGGTCTATGAAATAGACCCGTGGTCTATGAAATGAGAATGCCCTAGATTGAAATCAATTTTAGACGTATGAAATTCATTTAAAATATGATGGCTAAAATAGTGAAAATTAAAATATTAATAGCTAAATAGTTTGATTAGGTGCACTAGTTTGATTTTGATACTGCTTATTGGATTTTGGTGGGGTATTTCTTAATTTTTTGGGGTAAGGTAGGGGGTGGGGTTCATTTGAGCATTGAGTTATTTCTGTTGATAGACTTGTGGTCTATGAACTGAAAATGGGATATTTGTTCTGTAGGTGTAGATTGTGTTGAAAATGGATAAAAAATACATCTTTTTTAAATGCAAAGCCAGTACCGTTTCTGATACTGCTGGTAGAAATAGAAAAAGAAAAGCTGAGGCAGTTGGAAATGTCTCAAAAAGAAAGAAAAATAAAGAGTCGGTGTCCGAATCAGATTTGGAGTTAAAGGAGATAAGCGACTAAGTCGATTCCAGTGAAGATGTTTCCAAGCACAGTGCTAGTGGAGATAGTAAAGAGAGCGAAGATAGTGGAAGAAACAGTGCTGATGGGGATAATGATCCCTTGTCTGTGCCATCTCTTTCAAGGTTCATCTTCGTTGAGCGGTATGACCTTCAAACGATAATGGATGAGGTCGGATCTTTCCCGGCAAAGATATCGGTCAGATCAAGAATGGCTGCTTATCAAGATTTTCAGTAAGTTCTTGTCGACCAAGAGTTGAAGAAAAGATTCAAGCATTCCTGTTTTGGACACCTGAGAAACCTGCCTGAATATCTCAAGTTCAATGGGCAGTTGGTCCATTATTTGCTTTAGCAACGCATCAAGAACGATAAGATATGTCACGAGATGTGTTTCTGTGTTAACAACAAGATTGCATGTTTTGGCTTGAAAGAGTTTTATTTGATCACGGGGCTGAACTGAGCATCATATCAAAGTGAATAAAAAATAAAGAGCGCATTAGCAAAGGGGGAGAATTTTTGCTTTAAGGTGACGAAAAACAAAAACATTACGACGGCCAACTTGCTACACCTGATCAGAGGGAATAAGATGAACGAGGTTCAAAAGTCTAAGTGTTGTTTACTGTAGTTCTTGCACACCATGTTACTTGCAAAAGATTCAACGAAGGTTGTGGACACGAAACTGATTTGAATGGTTGATTCTTTGAGTTTCTTCGAGAATTATCTGTGGGGGAAAGAGATATTTTAACTGAACCCAGACTATCTAAGGAATAAAAATGACCTGAAAAAGTAGAGGGAAGTATTTGATGAGAAGCAGAAGGCATCCTATGCTCTATTCGAATTTCCCTGGGCATTCATGGTATCTACCATAAACCCTTTAGTGTGTTTATCGTAGATTCTTGTTTTATTTATACTATGTCAGACTCTGAGTTCTTTTTTCATTGATGTACTGCTTACAGGTTTGGATATACAAGACCTTCTCTCATCTTGGAAAATTTTCTGGAAAATTAACGGATAAGTCCTTTCTCATTCTCCGCATCCTCAATGGCACACTACAAAAAGTGACCAGATAATCGAAGGCGACCCAATCGGGTACAAAGGAAAAATTACCGAGGTATGAACTTATTTTTTACTATGCAATAATAATACTACTGTTGTATCGAATGTCATGCAATTTTAATTGATATTTTGTAGAACTTGCACTCGTACATTATCCCTACTCTTCGTGAGACGAAGATGGATTACATGATTTCCTTTGAGCCATATATGGATGAGGTAAAGAATAACGTCCTCAATGGCTTAAAGAAAAAGTTAGAAGGGGTGACTTTACTTATTTTAAATAAGGACAGTGATGATGATGGGGATTTGGGCGATAACCCCGTTGAAGTACGCGTTGGTGATGATGATAATCCAAGCATCTCTAAAGATGCAGCAAGCACATCATCCCCTGGGGCTCTTCATAAGCGTGTTGTTGCGCTCGAGGAAGTGGTGTTGGATATTGTTGCCTATATTAGAAAGCAAAGACTGAAGAAAAAAAATAAGATGAGCGACAACACAAGCAAGGTAACTTCATTCAATTAATAATTGATGTTGTTAATGAATTTTCAACTTTAAATATCAGCAACACTTTGTAATATGATGATACAGTGAATGTGGACCTTCGTGAATCGGAGAGAAATAAAGAAAGAGAACAAAGGAGTGAAATAGATGAGTTGGCCTCTGTTTTGGTGAGAGAGGAAAAAGAAGAAGAAAGGAAGGATGAAGAAGAAGATATGTGCCAAGAAGAAAGTCCAAAAGAAGCAGTTGCATCAGAAGCAGAAGAAGAAGAAGAAGAAGAAGCTAAAAAAGAAGCAGCAGTAGATATTGAGAAAAAAGGAGAAGAAGGTGAAGAAGCACCAGCTGAAGAAAGTCCAAAAGAAGCAGTTACAGAAGCAAAAGGAGAACCTGAAAAAAAACAGCAGTAGATGTTGAGAAAAAAGGAGAAGAAGGTGAATAAGCACCAACCGAAGAAGTACCAGCTGCTGCAGATGCTGAAATAGAAGGAGAAGAAGGCAAGCATGAAGAAGCAGCCAAAGCTGCTGAGAAAAAAAGAGCTGAAGCTAACCAAAAAGATTTGGTCATGGATATTGTAAGTGAAATCAATAGTAACATTTGTGTTGATGAGGAAGATAGGGAAAAATACATTTGAATGCTAATATTGTTAATGTGTTGTTGAATGATTGGTAGTTAGGATCGGACAAATATTTTTTTATTAGAAACATTATTTTATTTTATGGTAGTTGTTATGATTCTGCACTGAATCTGCCTCTATCAAACTGACTAGTGTTATTGCCATTTGAATATGCAGGGTGTTGTCATAGTTGGTGAAATGTATGGTTGATGTCATAGAATGCATACATAATCTTTCGTATACTGCTTGCATGGCCTATCATTACCATGCTGGTCGGTTTTAAGTTGACATGTTGTTTGATCGACCATGATTCTATCAAAAATAGTATTAACATTATAGAAAAATAGAAGTATTATTATTTATTCAATATCACTACATCCATGTTACATCTTTCCAAAGAACGAATACTAGCATTATAACACATAACATCATTTTTAGGCCATTCTCCCTTTCTTCGGCCAAAATCAATTTTTTTTAAGTTGATCCCTCTCTATTTTGGTTTCATGTAGCAACACTTTAAAGTGATCTCTCTATTCCTTTGATTCTTTGAACAAAGTCATCAGAAAATCTTTATTTTCTTCGCATTGTTGGAGCCTTTGTAGTATATTAAATTTTGCCAAGCCTTGAAAATTTGATGTCTCGGGTCTCATACTCAACATTGATGGACTAGTTGGCGGTAATAGATCATCAAGCCATTTAAAAAAAAATCATGTGCCATTATCCTAGAAAAAAATAATAATTACATAACGATTAACTTAACTTTATAAAGAAGACACACACCGCTTACCTTCACAATTGCACAATTATAAAATTTGTGATCTGGATTTGAGTTTGTGCATGATGTCCTCAGGGCAGCCGCATTCCCACAAAGACAAATTAGAGTATTTTTATAATTGGATGTTTGAGAGGCTTGAGACATTGTAGAATTTTTAAAAACAAAACAAAGAGAATGAAATAAAATAATGAGGGATGACCGACCTTATATTTGAAGTAAAAATGAAGTTTTGACACTGATGGATTATAAAAGTAGCCTTTTATTATCGTTAGAGCAGTAATTTATTTTTTGAACTAGTGGTGACACTTAATAGACCGTCGTAGATCATGGCTTATGTTAGTTATCGATTAGACTGTTTAGATATGCATCGATTAATATCCTAAGTATGCGTAGACCACGTTGATCGATGTGCACTGCCATAGTCACTTGGATATAGTTAAAAAATATATAAATAAATTAAAAATAAATGTAGTGTTGATTTCTACACATGTGAGTGAGTGTAAACAAGACACACAATCATATTAGAGCTTGTACAATGTTAATTAAGGAGTGTGTGGATTGGTAGTGGTTGAATGTTCAATATGCTAAGAGTAGTGTTTGTCAAAGCACAAGTATGTATTAAGGATATATATTGTATTGAGGATGATGATTGTTCAATCACTATCCATTCCACACACTATTTTGATTTAGGGGTGGTGCTGGAAGGAGTATGTGGAATGTGTAGTCATCAAATACAATATATATCTTTAATACATACTTGTGCATTGAGAAATATTACTCTTATCACATTGAACATACCCATCCACACACTTCTTAATTCACTTTGTACAAGCTCTAATATGATTGTGTGTCTTGTTTACACTCACTCACATGTGTAGAAATCAACACTATATTTATTTTTAATTTATTTATTCATTTTTTTAACTACATCCAAGTGACGATCTATGGCAGTGCACATCGATCAACGTGGTCTACGCATACTTAGGATTTCAATCGATGCACATCTAAAGGTGCAAGTCTACAGTCGACTAGTCTAATTGATGGATGACATAAGTCATGATCTACTACCGTCTATTAAGTGTCACCACCAGTCTATAGACCAGACTAATCGATGGACCCTCAAGATTATCTATTTATTTTAGTTATTTTGTTCCACCTGTCCTAAAATATATTAGTATCTGTTTAAATCATTTTTAATTTAATTATTTTGTGCCACTAGCCCCAAAATATGTAATTGTCTGTTTAAATTATTTTTATTTTAATTATTTTGTTCCACCAGTCCCAAAATATGTTATTGTCTGTTTAAATCACTTTTAATTTAATTATTTGGTTCCACCAATCCCAAAATATATTATTGTCTATTTTAATTTAATCAGTGACAGATCGACTCACATTATCTATGATCGACTACCATACAAGGTCGATGAATGACAAAGTATATGATTCATCATAGACTATATATCACTTTTTACAAAAACTTGAAATTAATAAAGTCAAACTACAGTACTGTTAATTGAATGAGACATACATATTTGAAATTTGTGTTTGTACAGAAGAATAACCACCATAAGAAAGAAAAATCAATCATAACAAATATGGTAAACATAATGTTCAAACTGAAATTGTTCATTAAAGTGAAACTGAACTTACATTAAACTTGTTCATTGTATTACTTGATAAAATTTACAGCAAAAGGGGGGAAATGGAAGAAGGTTTCTTCTAACAAAGTCCTACTGAAAAAGCTTCTTCAACAATGAACAAACCAACAAAAACTTAACAACATAAACAAAAAAAACAATAAACTAAATTATATGGATGATGGGGGGTGATGTAGTCATTGCCGTCCATTTCAAGATGCTCCAGAATTTCTTGGAGGAAACGAGAAATTCATCGGAGCTCACGCTCCAAGTAATGGTGGTCTTCTCCAAGGCCATAGAATAGCCGATCAAAATCATTTCGAAGTAGAAGCAAATCATAGTGACGAGGGGCAACACGTCTGATTAGGCGAAGGGCAATTCTGCGACTAGGCATGATTTCTGATGTTTTGGGAAAGAAGAAGAGGGCTTCTAATGTTTTGGGTTTAGGGACAAGTAAAAAGTTAATTATAAATAGGGCTTGTACTTATAGACCTAAAGACGGCGTCCTTTTATATATCTAACCAATGGTCAGTCGATGCGTGTAGGAATAGAAAATATTTGGTTTGTGTATACCAGCGGTTTTTCTTGAGAACAGATGTGTTTGCAACTTTTAATTAATTGGGAATAGGAAATAATGATTCAATGTATCTATTAGAAAGATATGGCGGTATAAATACCTACATAGAGTGTTTGATGATTAATCATATAACAAATATATATTATTGAATAGACAAAGTTAAAGATATACCATAGAATGTATGTAGTCTATCATAGACAAAGCTTTAAGTCGATAACAACTGAACGTTAAATTCTATTGAAATGCACATTTATACCCCAAAACAGCAGCTTTACAACTGAATTAAAATAAAGCCTATCTATGATTTGTTGGCCATGCTACACATGGTACTTTTATGCCCAAATTTCTTGCATATTGAACACCTATTCCTCCTTTTGGACTTGAATGTCTCACCGACGCCCTTAGTGCGTTTGACTTTCTTCCTTCCAAGTTTGGGATCATAGGGGGGTGGAGAAATTTTAGTGTCTAGCAATTCCTGTGGCACATTCTATTCAGCCTCTGGAGGGAAAATGTTAATTGCTTCCGAGTATGAGAGGAGGTAACTTGCAGCTTTATAAATTGGCGAAGAGCACTCGTAGATGGAGTTTCCATAACCTACACCATCTCCATACTTTGCTCACAAAGCTGCCATTGCATGTTTGCATGGCATTTTCATCAAGTCAAATTTTTGACAAGAACAACTCCTCTCCAAGAGATTGACCTTGGCAGTAACACCATTGTCAAACACTGTGTACTGGTTAAGAACCCTGTTTGGATTAGTCATATACAAGGAATCGCTCACACTCTTGTTATCCCTTAGGATCTTTTCCTCATAAGGAACAAATATATTCTCTTTACCATTGACATAAGCATACCGCTCCCTAAACTTTTTACCAAATTTTTTAGCAATTGAATTGAATATGTACGGCACGGGGTACTCTCGTTCATCCATTAAAACCGAGTTGAGCGACTCGGCGATGTTTTTGGTCATTACTTTATACCTATTGCCCAATAAGTGTGCTCTACTCCATTTTTGAAAACGGAGCACATTTTGAAGAACATGTGCTACCTCAGGGCAATTATACTTCAATTTCTCAAAATTCTCGCTAAACTCATCAAAGGAATACGCCTTTGCCATGGCGTAGAATAGATAAAAATGTTATCCATAGTGTTGATTTACACAGAGATTTTCAGTGAGGTGCCTCATGAAAAGTCCGTGATGTGCACGACTGTATACCCGAGAGAAGGAATTGGCGATGCTAATGTGCCTGTCGGAGATGACAGATAGATCTGGTTCATCTTCTATGATAGACTTCAACTTCTGGAAAAAGAAGGTCCAAGAAGCATCGTTCTCTTTATGGATGACACAAAAGGCAATTGGAAAGATGTGATTTTCGGTGTCCTGTGCAACTGCACTCAGCAACACGCCCCCGTACTTTCCATACAAATGTGCATCAATGGCAAATACCTTTCTCATGTACGCATATACCCATATGTAAGCTCCAAATGCTAAGAAGTAGTAAACAAACGATCCATCAATCTGGTTTACCATGATAGAGTAGGAAGACTCTGGATTCAACAACTCCACCATATGGGAAAAAACTGGCAAACAAGCATATCCGTGCTTCGGTGTCCCGCAAATAATATTCTTCGTAATTACACTTCCTTTCCAACACATCCAGTAGCTTACATGGCAATGCAACTCCTTTAACACAATCCTTTGAATTTCATTTATGCTTGGACCCTTACCATCCCAAAAATAATTTACGCATAGTGAAGCAATCAATTCGGATGTCATTTTCTTGTGCTTGTGGGTGGCGTGCTCAACACCGCACGTGTGCTCCACGACATACTTGTATATGTGAAATCTGTCTGAGGTTTCATACTTCCTTTCCCTTAACAACCAGTCATAACTAGGAGATACGCATTTCACCTTCAATAATTTAGTGCAGCTCTTCTCCATACGATAATCAAAAGACAGCCTCACCACTGCTCCGTCTAGTAAAATTTTGAGCTATTTTTTATCAGTAAATATTTGATCACGATAAAAATTGGTTCCGTCAAAGAAGGAATGTACTGGTTGGGATCCCGTTCCATAGTCTTCTTCCACATCTTGTGAGTCCGATGAAACATCTTCCATATGCACACAGTCATCTTCCACATTCATGGGATGATTGCCATCGCTTTCGTAATCATTCAAATTATCGTCAACTATCAGGCACCGAGGTGGGGACAGTGATGAATTCATCGGTCCTTCGAAGGACGTTTCGACTATATTTATCCATAAAACAGGCCTAAAGCCATCTGCATCAACATCCATCATATAGAGGGACATACGTGCATCTTTATTTATGATCATAGGATTCACCTTTTCCCTCGAATGGATTAGATAACTAATCACCACGTTGCTTACGCGCAATCTAGATCCCCGCTCTACTTTATGCTTGCAACCTATTCGTCGTATGAACGGTTGCGACGAACAGTAATGGGTAGTGTCACCTTAGTAAAAGATCTCCATTTCCAACCTTTGGGAGTATTCACCCATTCTCCCATGAAATCACCTGCAACTAGAACAAATTCTGCAATAGATATCCTAGAATTAACCTTTGGTCGACGGTAGATTAAGCTTAGGATCTATGCCGGGATGTATGCACGGTCGATGAATGACAATGACGGGTCAATGACTGCGCAAATATCCATATAGAAACTTAAAAATGCAAATATTGCTTCTAATCAATGGTCGTTGGGTTTATGGAATAGAGAAATAAACTCAGAGTCACCTCAGTTATTGTAATATACTTCTAAAGAGTTTTTAAATGATGTGACTGATTTAAAGCATTTTAACAATGGAGGAAGGTGTGCTTGAGAAGATAACAAACTAATGGGATAAAATAGATGCAATGGACGAGCTTATGAGGTTTGTGAACTGATTTAGAGCTGATCGCTAGAAAAAAATGCCGAAAAGGATGCCGAAATCAGAGCTTTTTTTGGAGGGAAAGAACCACCTTATATTTTTAGCTTTTAAATTTATTTTTTTATATTTTTGGAAACCTAGATATTTTATAATGATGGATGATGGAGTGGGTTGAAGTGTATTATTAAAAACTTGGGGATGAATTTGTTAAGTTAGAAATATTGGGTTAAAGTGTAGTATTAAAAACATTATGGGTGAATTTTTTGAGTTGGATAAATATGTGGTTATGGGGATTAAAAAGGGTATTTGTCAAAATTTTCACAACTTTTTAATAAACCATAAAATAATTTTCAAAAGAGCCTTTTTGGCCAACTTGCCCCCTTAAAAAGGGGAAGAGGAGGCAGTTGAGAGAGAATTATTAGGGGTAGGAGGTTGGATAGTTGTACTAGAATAATGTATTTTTTTAATTAAAATATATATATATATATATATATATATATATATAAAAATAAAATAAATATATATATATATATATATAAAATAATAAAATAATATTAAATAATTAATTTGTATATTTAAGAAAATACAATCAAAGTTTACAAATAGCCAAAAATAAATATAATTAAGGTAATACTTAAACTGCTAGTATATTAAAATAAAAAGAGAAATATATTTTTTTGAAAATTTTCTTCTCTCTCTTTTTTGTATTATTAAAAAAAATCCAAAAAACATAACTTAATTATTTATTTATTTTTAACTAAAATTTATAATAAAATAAAATAAGAACTAAAATAAATATTGGACAAAAATATAAATATTTAATACCAAAAAATAGGCTAAAATTCGGGGAGGGTCAAAAATCACGTGTCTACAAATATTTTGATTTGTTTACTATGCTTGTTTATTTCTTATTCCCACATTTGAAGAAGTATTCTAGATATTGTCTTTATCCATGAATTTATGTTACTTTCTTGCATTTTATTATATTTTTATTATGATTTAGATCAGTCGATCAATGATGTCTGTTGAGTATTCAGTGTTTTGGTAGTCATGCTATAGTTTTGCATCTTCTTCTGATGCAGATTTGAGTACAAATAATCTTTACTCACATTTTTATCCAGCTTGCTTTTAGAATTTGAAGATAGAGTGAACTTTAAGAGCTGAAGCTGATCCACTCTTCTTCTCTTATTTTATGACAATATTTACTTTCGAGACTAGTTGTATGTTTTGTACTATTTAGTACTCTTATTTTCATAGAGTGGCTCTTGTACCAACCTTACTATGTCATGGAATATTGTTTTACTCTCTCTCTCTCTCATTTGATATTTGTATTGTTATACTTGTACATCTACTACTTACAATCTTGTTGTATGCTTATCATCGATATTTCTTATACTTTACTCCAATTAGTCCATTACTTAACCATTACTTGATGTTTTGAGTTATGGTTTGACTTACTTACTAATGGGTTAAAGTAGGTTCCATCGCGACTCCCAGAATTGAGTCGTGATACTTATACTTGAATTGGATTAATTATTATCTTCATACTAATTGGTTGTGAGCATACCATTCTCATTTCATACTTACACACTAATGAGATACTGGTACCATTGATATTTTAAAAGAAAATGAGATAACTTATCAAATTCTTGGTCCGTAAACACTAGCCGCTGAGGTGAATTGAGTTATGATAAAGTAAACGAATTAGGAAACTCCCATGGATATCATCTTAAAGCATTGAGGCTCAAAAGATGTAAGAGAAAAGCCATGTGATGGCTTTCATTAATCACCATCACGTCATCCTGCATTGCATTACATTGTTGTATTTTTCTTATGTGTTTGTTGTCGTGTAATTAGTTTTTCTTAGTTATATTTTGTGTGTAGTTTCCTTTATTGTGTGTATATTTAGATCTATTAGTGGAGACGGTGTGAACTATCATTTAGGAAATTTTCTGTTTGTAGGTGACGCGCTGATAGTATCTTTTACTTGTATTATTTTCTAATTACTCGATCAAGCGACCTATAATATCTACTGAGTACAAGTGGGTCGTACTTACTCCTATTGTGCCATTTTGGTGCAGATTCTAGTTTGAGTAAGAGTTGCAGTAGTTATTTGGATAGTGGTAGTTGATTTTTGGAGTACCTGGTGAGTTCCTCGTTTGGAGCCTTGTCCCAGTTTCTATCAATCTTTTATGTCTTTACTTGTATACAGAGATAGAGATATATTTTCAAATTTTGAATTGCTTTGGGTTCTTTTATACTTATGATACCGAGTTTTGAAATTTGATTGTATTTTTATTTATGCTTTGGATTATGATTACTATGGCCTGACTTTGTTCTTGAAATCTTATATCATTTTACTTCTTCTTTCCTCATATTTCCTATCTGTTATGGGTTTTTGGCTCATCTATTAAGACGGAAATGGGATAGCCACCATTATGACTTAAACTTTTGGATCGAGACAGTTCTCAGTGAAATACGCCATAGATTGTGTTGACACCTCATACAAAGAAGTGTTCTAAGTATTTATTAAGGGCTTCAAAAGTGGAACAGGGCAAACCAATTATTCAAAATGTTGTTGCATTAGCATGTTTATCAATCATGGATGCGCAACATAAAGATTATGACTTCCTAGACAAGGTTGATGTTCCGCTCTAACCGAAAGGGCATAAAAATGTTAGCTAGGACAAATAATATCTTTTAAGAATTTAATCAAAAGCTGCCTCATGACAACATTTAACTCATTTTGTACTAAGCAATGAGTCACTACCCTTAGTGTGTCGCTGATTTTGCTTGCTTCTTCTTGCTTTTGGTGGGCTGAAATTGTACGTGAAAGTTTTATTAATAACCCAATAATGATAATAATATTAATTAAAAAAAAGTGTAAAGGTGCTTGATGAATTTTTACTATGTTGCGTCAAAGTAGTGTAGACACGTAATTTTACCCCGTCAAAAATATTTCTTATTCCGATATCACAGGATTTAACCTCATTTTTATAATTTTTCCCAAGAAAATAAACACCTCATCTTTTACTTATTTATGCATTTATTTTTGTTTTGTTTTATCCAAATAACAAGTCATAACAAACTTTGTCTCATTCTAATATTCCAACAACCCATCCAATCAACAATGGACACCTAACCTCTACCCCTCCAATTAAAAGACAACACCTCACCACCCAATACCTTCCTACCCTACCTAACCATGGAACCCCCCCTCGTCACATTTCTCATCTATAAAGAAAAAAAGTGTCACACCCCTTATTTATAACTCCAAAAGATTTGATTTTAAGTTCGAAAGGGTTTTATTATTAAAGTGACAAAAAATAAAAAAGAATCGAAAAGGATTATTTACATTTAAACTTAGAGTCGCCACTTGGCATAGTTCGTTGTGCCAAGTCACCTTTAGGAATCCTTTTTCAAAACTGTTTTAACTCTTTTAAATAGATCCGCAAACAGAGATTCTGACTAAGGAATTCTGTTGATCGAGGGGAAGGTGTTAGGCACCCCTCGATCCTGTGGTTCGACCACGGTTTCTTGGTGGAGAAATATCGGCTAATTTGACACTACGAAGGTATAAACCACACAAAACATACAAAGCAATCAATCAAGCAAACAAAACAAAACAATCCAAAATTTAGTGTCCAGTCCAGTTATACAGTCCAAAATAAAAAATGCGAAAATATAAACCTATGCTAGCCTACACTAGTCCTACACTACGCTCCAATGCTTTACCCGATGCCTCGGGCCTTCATCACAGACGTCCTCTGAGTACATAATACGTCGAGGCATTCCCCGGTGAATAAATACATCAATCTTCGGGGTATTCCCCGGCTAAATACACTTGAATTGAATTCATAAAATCAAAACCACTCAACAAACATTTTTTATCATTCAAAATCATAAGCCCTACTTTTGCCTACCCAAACCTACTCTTTAGCTATTTAATGTAGTCAAACTTGGCAAATTCAACGCCTATTTTTGCAACAAACAAACATCAATGAATCTAAATTAATCCGACATTCATCTTTACCAATTTAAATCATTACCGCCCCCAACTCCCCTTTTATATGACAATTTTACACAGATTATCCTAACTCCTACTAACATTAATTCATGTCATGATTAATTATTCGACTTCAGGCATCACGAAACACACTATCTCAATCGTCAAGCATATGAATATCAACCAAATCAAACAATCTCAATCAACAAACACATAACCATAATCAATTCAACCAATTAACATGAAGAGAAAGTGATGGGTTAAGGAAATGGACCTTAATTTGATGCTTTATTTCGAATAATTGATTTTTTCGAATAGAATCGCATCCAGGACCTCAAATCGAGCCTCAACAACGAATGAACCAACTGGAATATAGGAAGACCAAATAGACAGATTTAAATAAGCTAGAGCAAACTCAGTATGGACCTCCCGAATCATGACTTAACTATAAATAAACCCCGACCTTTGTCTACCCATTTGCATTTCCAACACTCGAGATGCACCGATCTATTCCATTTGTTCTCAGGTGAGTTCGAACTAGAAACGAGGAGGAAGACTACCTACTCGACGTCAAGCTAGAAGTGTTGTTCCCAGATGGGTTTCGCCATAGTAGTGACCCAACAGTGGTCATTGGAGTAACTGGCAGCGACTCGATGGATTTCCAATGAAGAGCTCGCCGACCACAGTTCGGCCAACCCATTTTCTCTTTCTCTCCTTTCTCAATTTCCCTTTCTTTCTCTCTTTCTCCCTATGTTTCTATCTATTGATCTCTTCCCATAGTTCACTCTCGATTCTCTATCCCATTAAGTGTATATGTGCTATCTAGTGGATTGTTGTGTGGTATTATAGGGTGTTTTATGGTTGGGGAAAAGGAAAGATGATATCATCTGTGTATATGTTCCCTTTGAATAAAAAAAATGGGTCTGTGTGTGTTATTTTAATGTGAGGATGAGTCGAGAGTCTTCTTTTTGTGTTTTTCTTGTATGTATATAAAATGGAAAAAGGGAGTGATAGGTATATTCTGTGGGGCCCTTCCTTTTTGTTATATTGGAATGTATATGTTGTGATTGAACAAGAAGCCAAAAGAAAATTCCCATGGAAATATTATGTGTGAGCTATAAATTGTGAGTGGGATAAGGTTGAGGTAGGGTGGGGTGGTGAGGCAGGTGGAAAAAGTTTTTCGAAGTTTGTTATTTTTTGTCCTTTTGTGAAGGAACTATCACACGGGATGAGTCTATAAAATTGATCCGCGAACAGAGATTCTGGATAAGGAATTCTGTTGACCGAGGGAAAGGTGTTAGGCACCCCTCGATCCCGTGGTTCGACCACGGTCGCTTGGTGGAGTATATCGGATAATTTGGACACTATGAATTTATAAACCACATCAAACATAAATAAAATGATCAATCAAGAAAACAAATCCAAAAACAATGTACAGTCCAATTATACAGTCCAAAATAGAAAAAAAATGCGAAAATGTAAATCCTATTCTACCCTACACTAATTTTATACTACGCTCCCATGCTACCCGATGCCTCAAGCCTTCATCACGAACGTCCTCCAAATACAAAATACTTCAGGGCATTCCCCGATGAATAAATACAAGTGATCGTGGGGCATTCCCTAATTAAATGAATACATTTCCAAATTCAAGAACTAAAACCAAACCTTTCAACTCAAATTTCACATTCAAACATTCAACAAGAAAACTTATTCCTAAGTTTTTGCCTACCCGAACCAACATTCGCCTATCCATTTTAACATATCATAATTTTATCAGATTCCAACAATATTCATGCTCATTACGAATTAAACAAAACAACAATAAACCAAAGTTAATCTAAATTCAACTTCTTTATCAATTTCTCAATTTCATCCTCCAAATCTATTTTTAACCACATTATTAAACCAGTTCGACTATCAAATCACTTTTAAAAATCCAAAACCAACAGCACATACCCCAATGAAGATTCAAACATTTAAGCATACCAATCATTCATATCCACAATAACAAATAACATTTTACTTGAAATATTCAAAACCGAACCACAAAATCATGATATTAACCAAATTCGATATAATAAAAAAGTAAAGTTGAGAGATGGACCTTTGAAGAATCGATTTTGTTGATAATAAAATCAAGAAATCCCGGACTATAAAATTCCAAATAGGACCTCAACAATGACGAACTCCAACTCCGTATTGAAAAATTTGACACAAAATTGAAGCTCCATAAATCCAATCAAACTCTAAAATCGACACTGTTCATGGTACTGTTAACAGCACTATTCATGGTACTGTTCACAACACTGTTCATAGTACTATTCACAAACTGTTCATGGTACTGTTCATAACACTGTTCATGGTACTGTTTACAACACTATTCATGATACTATTTCTCTCTTAAGTTTTTTCTGTCTCGTGTGATTCTCTCTTCTCTTCTTCAGTTTTTTTTGTTCTTCTTGTGAGGAAGATAATCTGGTGATTGTTTTTATAGTGGAGAAGAAGATAAAGAAAGAATGAACCTCCTAAAAAATGAGATTTTACTTTCTACTCAGGACCCTCCTAAAAAATGGGAATTTACTTTACCCTACTGAAAAAAGGGATTTTAATTTCTATTCAGGTCCCTCCTGAAAAATAGGACTTTAATTTCTGTTTAGGACCCTCCTGAAAAATGGGAATTTACTTTCTGTACAGGACCCTCCAGAAAAATGGGATTTTACTTTCTCTTCAGTACCCTCCTAAAAAAATGGGACTTTACTATCTGTTCAGGACCCTCTTGAAAAATGGGATTTTACTTTCTATTTAGGACCCTCCTAAAAAATGGTACTTTACTTTCTATTCAGGAACTTCCTGAAAAATGGGATTTTACTTTCTATTCAGGACCCTCCTAAAAAATGGGATTTTACTTTTTGTTCAGGACCCTCCACAAAAATGCGATTTTACTTTTTGTTCAGAACACTCCTCAAAAATGGTATTTTACTTTTTGTTCAGGACCCTCCTGAAAAATAGGATTTTACTTTCTGTTCAGGACCCTCCAGAAAAATGGGATTTTACTTTTGTTCAGGACCCGCCTGAAAAATGGGATTTTACTTTTGTGCACGACCCTCCAGAAAAATGAGATTTTACTTTCTGTTGAGGAACATCCCAAAAAATGGGATTTTACTTCTGTTCAGGACCATCTAGAAAAATAGAATTTCACTTTCTGTTCAGGACCCATCAGAAAAATGAGATTTTACTATCTATTCAGGACCCTCCTGAAAAATGGGACATTACTTTTGGTTCAGGACACTTCTGAAAAATGATATTTTACTTTCTGTTCAGGACCCTCCTGAAAAATGAGATTTTACTCTCTGTTCAGGACCCTCCTAATAAATGGAATTTTATTTTTGTTCAGGACAATCCTGAAAAATAGGATATTACTTTCTGTTTAGGATACTACTGAAAAATAGGATTTTACTTTCTGGTCAAAACCCTCCTAAAAAATGGGATTTTACTTTCTGTTCAGAACCCTCCTGAAAAATGGAACTTTAGTTTATGTTCAGGACCCCATGAAAATTGGAATTTACTTCCTGTTCAGGACCCTTCAGAAAAATAGGAATTTACTTTCTGTTCAGGACACTCCCGAAAAATAAGACTTTACATTCTGTTCAACACCCTCCTAAAAAATGGGACTTTACTTTCTGCTCTGGACCCTCCTGAAAAATAGAACATTACTTTCTGTTCAAGACCCTGCAAAAAAAATGGAATTTAACTTTCTGTTCAGGACCCTTCTGAAAAATGGGATTTTACTTTCAGTTCAGGACCCTCTTGAAAAATGGGACTTTACTTTCTCTTCAGGACCCTCCTGAAAATTGGAAGGTTACTTTAAGTTCACGACCCTCTTAAAGAATAGGATATTACTTTCTGTTCAACACCCTCATGAAAAATGGGATTTTACTTTCTGTTCAGGACCCTCCTAAAAAATAGGACTTTACTTTGTGTTCAGGACCCTCTTAAAAAACGGGACTTTACTTTCTGTTCAGGACCCTCCTGAAAATAGGATTTTATTTTCTGTTCAGGACCCTCCTGAAAAATGGAACTTTACTTTCTGTTCAGGACCATTTGCAAAAAGGGGACTTTACTTTTTGTTCAGGATCTTCCTAAAAAAAAGGACTTTACTTTCTGTTCAAGACCCTCCTAAAAAGTGGGACTTTATTTTCTGTTTAGGACCCTCCTGGAAAATAGGATTTTACTTTCTGTTCAGGAGCCTCCTGAAAAATGGAATTTTACTTTCTGTTCAGGACCCTCCAGAAAAATGGGACATTACTTTATGTTCAGGATCCTCCTAAAAAATGGGATTTTTACTTTCTGTTCAGGACACTCTAGAAAATGGGACTTTACTTTATGTTCTAGAACCTCCTGAAAAATGGGATTTTACTTTCTTTTTAGGACCCTTTTGAAAAATGGGATATTACTTTCTGTTCAAGACCCTCCTGAAAAAAATAGGACTTTAATTTTTGTTCAGGACTTTTCTAAAAAATGGGAGGTTACTTTATGTTCACCACCCTCCTGAAGAATAGGATTTTGGTTTCTGTTCAGGACCCTCCTATAAAATGAGATTTTACTCTCTGTCCAAGACCCTCCTGAAAAATGGGACTTTACTTTCTGTTCAGGACCTACTGAAAAATCGGACTTTACTTCCTGCACAGGACCCTCCTAAAAAATGGGATTTTACTTTCTGTTCAAGACCTTCCCAAAAAATGGGACTTTACTTTATGTTCTGGACCCTTCTAAAAAATTAGATTTTACTTCCTTTTCAGGACCCTTTTGAAAAATGGGATTTTACTTTCTGTTCAGGACCCTCCTGAAAAATAGGACTTTACTTTCTGTTCAGGATCCTCCTAAAAATGGAATTTTACTATATGTTCCGGACCCTCCTGAAAAATGGAACTTTACTTTATGTTCAGGACCCTCCTAAAAATGGAATTTACTTTCTGTTCAGGACCCTTCTGAAAAATGGGACTTTACTTTCTGTTTAGGACCCATTTGAAAAATAGGACTTCACTTTCAGTTCAGGACCCTCCAGAAAAATAGGATTTTACTTTTTGTTCAGGACCCTCTTGAAAAATGGGATTTTACTTTCTATTCAGGACCCTCCTAAAAAATAGGCATTTACTTTCTATTCAAGACCCTTCTAAAAATAGAACTTTACTTTCTATGCATGAAAAATGGGACTCTACTTTCTGTTCAGGACCTTCCTAAAAAATGGGACTTTACATTCTGTTTAGGACCCTTCTTAAAAATAGGACTTTACATTTTGTTCAGGACCCTCTTGAAAAATGGGAATTTACTTTCTGTTCAGGACCCTCCTGAAAAATGGGATTTTACTTTCTGTTCAAGACCCTCCTAAAAATTAGGACTTTACTTTCTGTTCAGGACCCTCGTAAAAATGGGATATTGTTATATGTATAGGACCCTCCTAAAAAATGGGACTTTACTTTATGTTCAGGACCCTACTAAAAATTGAATTTACTTTCTGTTCCAGACCCTCCTGAAAAATGGGACTTTACTTTCTGTTTAGGACCCTACTGAAGAATAGGACTTCACTTTCAGTACAGGACCGTCCTGAAAAATAAGTTTTACTTATTATTCAGGACCCTCGTGAAAAATGGGATTTTACTTTCTGTTCAGGACCCTCCTGAAAAATCGGAATTTCCTTTCTGTTCAGGACCCTCCTAAAAAATAGGAATTTACTTTCTATTTAGAACCCTCCTGAAATATGGGACTTTACTATCTGTTCAGGACCCTCCTGAAAAATGGAACTTTACTTTCTGTTCAGGACCCTCCTGAAAAATAGAACTTTACTTTCTGTTCAGGACCCTTCTTAAAAATAGGACTTTACTTTCTTTTCGGGACCCTTCTGAAAAATACGACTTTACTTTCAATTCAGGACCCTCCTAAAAATAGGACTTTACTTTCTGTTCAGTACCTTCCTAAAAAATGCGATTTTGCTTTCTATTCAGGACTCTCCCATAAAGTTGGATTTTACTTTCTGTTCTGGACCCTCCTGAAAAATGGGATTTTACTATATGTTCAGGACCCTCCTAAAAAATGGAACTTTACATTTTGCTCAGGACCCTCCTAAAAAATAGGATTTTACTTTCTGTTCAAGACCCTCTTAAAAAATGGAACTTTACTTTTTCTTCAGGACCCTCCTGAAAAATGG